>NC_085844.1:55012940-55312940 GCF_035594765.1 Anolis carolinensis
GAGCAATTGCAGCCACAAGGGGTTTAGATCCCCTTATCACCCCCCTCCTGGCATTCTGACAAATCCTGCCACTCAGGAACACTTTTCACTACAGGTGAAGCTGCTTCAGGATAAAACAGTCACTGCAAATCAATGGATTCCCTCAGACTTTCTGAGTTTAGAAATAGGGCTCTTTGCCGTCTTGCATCTAAGTGATGGTGTGAATATTTTATAAATCTTGAGATGGACTAGATCTGCTCTTTCACCCAAGTGGTTATCACACACACATTTCCTTAATATTTCAAAATGATTTTCTGACACAAAGTTAAAGGCCATCTGTTATGGAAAGTAAAGAAACTATCCTGTTAACTCTTGCAGACATTTCTCACCCTCCCCTTTCTGATAATGTTAAGTTCTTCTGCAAAGGCAGTCAAGGGGCAGTCATGATATAGTCATAACAATTGCTCTTTAAAGAAGAAGACACTTCATGGTGAATTCTTATAATATATGCATTTGAATATAGTCTAGCCTTGCATACTCTTATTATTTGTTGCCTACTTGTAAACAGGGCTAATTATTTGATTGGGGGGATCAGTACTGTGTAGACTTTGACATTATGGACAGTAAACCACAGTCAAATTAAACCCTGGGAAGAAGAAACTGCTGTGCTTAACAGAATACTCTTATACTGCTACTATGCTACATTTTGGAGATACTGTGGTCTTATGGAACAGCCACTCTGTCTTATAAATGCTCATCCTGGCATTAGGGATGAGGACATACAGTGAAAAGAGAGGAAGGAAATGCTAACCACATCTTAGCATTTTTGACAATGCTGCCACTGTTCACCAGTCCCAGGATGTAGCAGAAGTTATGTCCCCAGGTCTCAGAAACAGAGAATAGCTATCCATGCTTGCTGAGTTAAGGGCACATTTTCAGTAACACTGAGCCTCTTCAACATGCACAAGGCACACACAGACAGAGAACTCAGACAGACAGACAGACAGACGCACTAGAATGTTAGCAGCATAAGCATTCATCCACGGGACTCCAGACAGCCTTGCAATGCAAAGCAGAAAAGCTTAGAAAGGTTACTTTTGGCCAACATTTCCCAGATTCTAGAAGACTAGTGGATTCTGGGAATTGAGGGCCGTTCAGTTTGGCACTGCGAAAAGCTTTTTTGGACTAAGCACTGTTGATTTCTTGCTCAAATGAAGCCTTGGGCTGTAGTCCTCCCTGAAGAGGTGTTGAAGCATATTGATAGCAAGTGCTTTTGGACAGCTTCCTCTTCAGTGTGAAAAAAAACACCTTTCAGTGGGAAAAAAGCATGTATGTAAAGAAGCACCACTGTAAGAAAGCCATGTTTGAATTTTTATCCTCCAGTATCATTTGTCAGATCTTATAAACAAAAGAGAAAATAATATCCTGCACACACACATATGCACACACACACTTTTGTTCCTATGTGTGGTCTGCATCACAGTACAGGTCCTGCCCAGTAACTTGAATTTCAAGCAGAACTAGAAAAAATGACTACTGGGATAATAGCTTCCAGAATCCCCAGTCAGGCTGGATACAGGTTGACCCAAGTACCAGATTCGTCCAGTATATTCATGTTGGCCCATCCTCCTGTTTCCCCAGATGAATCAATCCAAGAGGGCTAAGGCTGGTATGTCCAGAAGACCATTCAATATGTTTCTTCACCTGTAGACAGGTTCAGTCCAGATTGAAGTTTTCCATTTTGCATCTGCATTTTGCTAAAACATTTCCATGAAAATGTGTTGGAAATTGGCTAATTTTTGTATATTTTGAACTAACTGTCTTCCTCTACTTTCTTGGCTACCTTAATATGCTATCTTTCTTTCAATGAGCTCATTCTTGGTTCTCTTCCTCCCCACTTTAACCTCAGTGCAACCCTGTAATATAGGTCATTCTGATGGGGAATGACTGATTGAAAATTACTCAATGTAGTTCCAATGGGAACTTGAAGGTAAACTCCCAAGTCCTTACCCAGTACTGTAACCCCTGTAGCACTCTGATTTATTTTTCATTATCCCATTAGCTAGCCCACCCAACCTCATGCTGAACTGTATATATTTACATAGTGTTGTCTAAGGAGCATAATTGGGTAGTTTGGCTGGGAAGTCAACAAAGCAGTAACTGTAAAGTGGGAAAATCATTATTGTTTGGTTTATTTTAAAAATTCACATGTAGTGAAATAAAAAACTTATTTTACAGGTTCTGTAATTTGTAACACCACCTTTCCTTCATAGCAATGTTCATTTAGCTCTACTACCTACCATATTTGGTTCAGACCCCTTCCTGAAGCAGTTTCAGGCCAATCAGATGAGTCATTATCTCCATACAAGCCATGCAATCTTCAATCCCTTGCCCCCACCAACCTTGATTTCTTGTTATAGTGGTTGAGTGTGACTTATCCAGTTTATCCTCAACACCCACAACATCCAGGCCCATTCTACACAGCAATATAAAATCCACATTATCTGCTTTGAACTGCATTACATGGCAGTGTAGACTAATATAATTCAGTTGAAAGCCGATAATGTGGATTTGATAATCTGGATTATATAGCAGTGTAGAGGGGGCCCCAGTTTACCTTTAGCATCCATGACTGCAGCCCTATAATAGACCTCCAGCTAAGGCAGGCATGGGCAAAATTGGGCCCTCCGGGTGTTTTGGACTTCAACTCCCACAATTCCTAATATCCGATAGGCTGTTAGGAATTGTGGGAGTTGAAGTCCAAAACACCTGGAGAGCCCAAGTTTGCCCATGCCTGAGCTAAAGAGATGCCTTCATACATCTATTCCATGAAAGTTCGTGTCATAAATATTGGTCTCTAAGGTCCTTCAGGATTTTCGGGAAGTTCAACACAGTATTTTCTGTCCAAGGCCAAGTCATAGAGGGTACAGCTACCCACTATAATGAGATGGTGTTGGAAAACTAGATGGTAAAGTAGCAGCATGTGCAAGATAAGATTCTAGATGGACAAGACAGACAGGTCCATCCCTATGGGAAGGTCAAAGGGGTGGTGTTTTAGATTTGATTAGCCAAACAGACAAGAGGCAAATGTAAAATGGAACTTCACAGTGATATTCCCCCATCATTAGTCTTCTGATTTGACTGTATCTGTTTACCCCGTTGTCTTATATCTAGATTGGTTGCTGCAGAAATACAGAAACCACCCCCTTTCCTGCACCTTTGTTCAGGAATACATGCAGCAATATCCTTCAGCTCAGCATTGGATAGGCTGCCCTTTTATCCTTTACAGCCACAATTATGTGCACATTTATCTAGGAGAAAGCCCCACAGAACACACTTAATACGAATAAACATGTGTAGCATTGCCCTGTGAATGAAAATGCATTATAGCAAGTTGAAACCTGTGAACCCTCTGGGTAGATCCAGGATTAAAGGAGTTAGGAGATGATTCCCATGGGCATAAAAGAACAAGGAAAGGCAGAAGCTTTAGAGAAATGCATGGCAGCTCGAGTGTCTAGGGAAGCAAAAATATCATCCAAAATGCTTTGGATGTGAGGGAAAGGGAAAAGAAGAGAAGGAAATTAAACTCCTTAGACTCAGCATGGGGCTGTTTAAATGCTGGGATAATGAGACACAGAAGGTATGTGTGTGTACTCCTAAAACAACAACAGAGCAGGAAGGCAGAGCAAAGAAAAGAAAAAAATCTAGCTTTGATGAAACTGGCTTGAGAAGAAGAAAAAATAATAGTGAAACTATGAGTTGGACATTTGAAAGTCAAAAAAGAATGGACAATAGAGAGAATTTTTTTTTCTTGTCAGGAGCAACTTGAGACACTGCAAGTTGATTCTGGTGAAAAAGAGGGAGCTCATCTGCGCTCTTCCTGGGTAGGATTCTAACTTGCAACCTTCAGGTCAGCAGCCCTGCCAGCACAAGGGTTTAACCCACTGTGCCACCGGAGGCTCCATAGAAGTCAAATGATTGAACAACACAAATAAAATAAAATATGCCATAAATCTCTCCTTGTTTAATAACATATTAAAAGTGACCAAGCTTAGAAGGAATTGGGTTGGGATACACAGTGGCGTTGTCTCTTCTATTTCCACCCTTTAAGGCTTTCTTTCCTTTCCCTTAACAGTACTGTTTCTTTATTGATGGACAATCTTCCACTGAAATAGAATGTAGCCCCTGAAACTCTCCCTATATCTAGCCAGCATGACTAGTGGTCAAGGATAATGTAAGATGGAGCTGGACATTTGGGGGGTCATAAATTCACTTTCCTTGTTTTATAAGCAATGGTCCATCTCCTTTTCTTGGCATTCATTTTCCTTTTTGCTGCCTGTGCTATCATTGTCAAGTACATTTCCTGGTGCTAGTCTGAAAAACAACCCACAATAATGTAGTCTTTGTTATATGCTGAGATGGACAACTTCTGGCCTGCCAGATATCTTTGGGCTGCATCTCTCATAATCCCATGATTGACCACGCTGGAAGCTACACACCAACAGACTACAAGGTGCCACCCCTTGCAACTAATGGGTTGCAGGCCATCATTTATAAACCAAAGATATGGAAAGACTAAATATAAAAACCAGATAGCAATCAGTATTTTGAATGTCTGTTGATTGTTCTCCCACATACATGGCCTTGGATGAAAAGCAAATTACTTTAATTTGCAGTGTATTTTATTCTGGTGCATTTATGATGCAAAAAGGCATTTGGCTGCTGCAGGCAAAAAGGAGGTTCACTGTTGTTTTGCAGATTAGGGTTGGGTGGTAGACAGCCTGCATGAAATCTGCCATACTGACAGGTAGAATTAGTTATATCTAATGGAGAACATTTGGAAAATCTTTTGCTTCACTGAGAACCAGTTGCCCTCCATCACATTTGCCTTAGGTAAACATCTCTCCGAAGTGAAGTAGCTGACAAGTAGGGATGCAAATCCTCAACTCTTTCATTCCTGTATCTGAGGACAAATAATTACAATAGTTTTCTCCTTGCAGCTGATAAAAATGAATATTCCTCCAAAGTGTTCTCTCCATGTTAAAACATCCCAAATATTTACAGAGAAATTATGTGGAGAAAAAATGGGGGTGACAGTGCACAAGGAAAAAAAATGAATTCTAAGGCAAGAAGTAGTCATTGGTATTCAACTCTTCCAGACAGGCCCTATTTCCCAGGATCTGATACCAGGTTTTCTGCTTTAAACTGGATTATAATGCCAGATAATCTTGGATAAACAGAAAACCTGGGATCAGATCCTGGGATATAGGGCCTGTCTGGAAGGGCCCTGAGGCCCCATCTACATTGTCATATAAAATCCATATTATCTTCTTTGAACTGGATTATATGGAAATGAAGACTCATATAATCTAGATTATCAAAGCAGATAATGTGGATTATCTGCTTTGATGATCTGGATTTTATAGCCATGTAGATACATAAATTAGTACCAGGACCCTTGTTGCAATTTCTTGTAGCAGCCTCATCTACTTGTGGATGGTAATGGAAGCATCACTTTCTTGTACCTTTGGGCCCTTCCACACAGAGCTGGCCCTAGGTAATTTTCAAGTGTAGGCAAACAGAATTTTGGTGTGTCCCCCCCCCCCCGAAACCAATCACTGAAAAATAAAAGTGTTGGATAAGCGAAAATGTTGAATAATAAGGAGGGATTAAGGAAAAGCCTATTAAACATCAAATTACATTAAGATTTTACAAATTAAGCACCAAAACATCATGTTTTACAACAAATCAACAGAAAAAGAAGTTTAATACATGGTAATGTTATGTAGAAATTACTATATTTGCGAATTTAGCACCAAACATTGAACAGGGATATAGTGTGGACTTAGATAACCCAGATAGCCCCCAGGAAAAACTCTAAAATCAGGACAATAAATAAAGAACAACACTCTGAAAACAGGAAAAATCCAGACAGTAAACAATCAGGGACAGCTAACACCTCCCAAAAAGATTCTCCCAGGCAAGAAGAAGCCAGGCCTTGATGCCACAGGGCCATTAAATGCTAATCAAGGCAATTAATTACAACATTCACACTTGCTTCAAAGAAGAGTTCTTTTCTCCACACTGGACCTTCTACAGATATATAAACCCCACTTACCTAGATTCCAAGTTCCCACAGACCTCACAATCTCTGAAGGCCCCAAAGGTGGGCCCGCACGGCACAAAGGCGGGAGGCTCAGGATGGGCACCGGGAGGCCCAGCGCGGCCGCTGGAAGACCCGAAGGAGAAGGAGGTTGGGGGTGGCGCCATCCTCCTGGGACGAAGGTGCCCCCAGGACGATGGCGCCACAGGCAAGTGCCTAGTTCGCCTTATGGTTGGACCGCCTCTCCTTCCACACAACCATATAACCCAGAATATCAAGGCAGAAAATCCCACAATATCTGCTTTGAACTGGATTATCTGAGTCCACACTGCCATATAATCCAGTTCAATGTGGATTTTATGCAGCTGTGTGGAAGAGGCCTAAGGATGGATCTACATTGGCCAGATGTGATCCCAGATTTTCTGCTTATCCCAGATTATCTGGTAGTGTAGACTGATATAATACAGTTCAAAGCAGGTATTGTGGGATTTTCTGGGATCAGATCCTAGAATATAGGGCAGTTGAATCCAACCTGGGGAGAGTGTGGATGAGCTTCTTCTATCAGTTCCAGCTCCATGTGGGGACATGAGAGAAGCCTTCCACAAGGATGGTAAAAATATCAAAACATCTGGGTGTCCCCTGGGCAACGTCCTTGCAGATGGCCAATTCTCTCACACCAGAAGCGGCTTGCAGCTTCTCAAGTAGATCCTGACATGAAAAAAAATGAGCTGAAATGTACTTCCCTACTATTCCCAGCCATTTGTTCTAGATCCTTTGCCCCTTCAGAAGTTTAAAAACTTCAAAAATGTTTTACAAGTTTTCTGCTTCAGGCTAAAATATACCCTGTTCTTTCAAACAGTTTGAAGGAAAAATGAGCTCCCAGTTTTTACAGCTGAAATTTATTTAATGAATTAATAATTAAATGATTCAACTTGGAAAAGTGGTTCCTCAACTAAAATATTGCCCCCATTCTTAGCAGACGGGCTATAGGTACAAAATGGCACCATGTTAAAAGAGTCATTGTAGCATTTCTCTTGCTTCTTGCATTGTGTGTGTGTGTGTGTGTGTGTGTATGATATCAAAGAAGGCTGTACTTCTTAAATGAAAACCATTTTCACCTGAGTGGAAATACATTAGATCAGTGGTTTTCAACCTGTGGGTCCCCAAGTGGTTTTACCTACAACTCCCAGAAACCACAGCCAGTTTACCATCTGTTAGGATTTCTGGGAGTTGAAGGCCAAAACATCTGGGGACCCACAGGTTAAGAACCACTGCATTAGATGGTAATCAGGTAAATTATATGCAATTAATAAGCTTGAACTTGCTTTACTCTGTAGCAGTCCTATTTGTATCATCTGTAAGGACTTTTTTCTAGTTAAATTTCAAGTTGCATATTTTCATTGAATGGGCAGACAATTTTACCTTTTGCCCTTTGAAGTATTTCTTGATGTTTCATATTGTCTGTCTTTGTTTGAAATGAATATGTTCCTTGGCTTAGCAAGAAATCTAAAAGTCAGAGGTTCAGCTCTGGTTCATGTAAAAAAAATCAAGATAGGTTACCCATTTAACAGTCCCACTTTTCAGTCAGGCTTACTCCCACAATTATGTATAGGATTACAACCTCTGCAATCTTTTTCATTTTTCTAATTAATATTCTGTACTAGACAAATATCTACAAAATTTAATATATTGTAGATAGCATTGTATAGTGGTTTGAGCATTGGACTGTGTCTCTGGAGACCAGTGTCTGAATAATAATTTTTAAAACATAGAGTGACCTTGGACAAGTCACACTCTCTGGGATAAGATCACATAAATGTTATAGAATGTGGGCTTTTGTCCCTCTATTACAGCTTTTAACCCACCCCCCAGGGGGGGTGGTAAGGAGGGTTCAAAGGGGTCTCCAAAGACCAGTATTTTCTGTTGCCATGGGGGTTCTGTGTGGGACATTTAGCCCCAATTTTATCATTGGTGGGGTTCAAAGGGTTCTTAGATTGTAGGTGAACTATAAATCCCAGCAACTACAACTCCCAAATGTCAAGGTCTATTTTCTCCAAATTCCACCAGTGTTCAAACTTGAGCATATTTAGTATTTGTGCCAAGTTTGGTCCTCATTGTTTGAGTCCACAGTACTTTCTGGATGCGGGTGAAATACAAACTCCCAAACTCAAGGTCAGTGCTCAGCAGACCCTTCCAGTATTTCCTGTTGGTTGTGAGAGTTATGGAGCCCCCAGTGGCACAGTGGGTTAAATCTTTCTGCCGGCAGGACTGATGACTTGAAGGTTGGGTTGTCGATCTAAAGGTTGCCGGTTCGAATCCAAACCGGGGAAGAGTGCGGATGAGCACTCTCTATCAGCTCCACCTCCATGCGGGAACATAAGAGAAGCCTTCCACAAGGATGGCAGAAAAACATGAAAAACATCTGGGCATCCCCTGGGCAATGTCCTGTAGACAGCGAATTCTCTCACACCAGAAGCAACTTGCAGTTTCTCAAGTTGCTCCTGACACGAAAAAAAAAGAGTTTATCGGGTATTTGTGCCAAATTTGGTCCAGTGAATGAAAATACATCCTGCATATCAAATATTTACATGACAATTCATAGCAGTAACAAAATGACAGTTATGAAGTAGCAACAAAAATAATTTTATGGTTGGAGGTCACCACAACATGAGGAACTGTATTAAGGGGTTGTGGCATTAGGAAGGTGGAGAACCACTGCTCCATCGCCTGGCTTGCTCCTGAAGAATTCTGGAAGATGTAGTTGAGGCAAGCTAGAACCTCTCTTGCTAAAAATTCTAAAGGCCCCACTCCAGACTACATTTCTCAGAATTTTACGAACCAGGTGACAGGGAGACGAAAGCTTCCTTTAAAAACTAATGTGATCTCATCCAGCCTCAGAGAAAGGCAAAAGCATTCCTCCTCTGAACAAATTCTGCCAAGTAGTTCCCATGATAGGTTCACCTTGAGGTCACAATAAGTCAGAAATGTTTTGATGGAACACAACAACAACAAAATGACTGCCTTGGCTTTCTTCAAGAATAGCACTGCTTTGAACTGAAAAACTGAATGGGTGAAACATTAATCTATTTTAAATTTAACTACCAGATCTAGGCCATTCTACTATTAAATGCTGAGTGACAGTAAGAAGGTTGTTGCTGAATTGTAAGATGGAAAAACATAATGTTTGTTTCATTTAAAGCTTTTATACCATCTCCGTCACTCCCCAAAAGTTTCTAGAACAGCAGATTAAGCCCCCTTCCACACAGCTGTATACAATCCACATTATTTGCTTTGAACTGGATTATATGATAGTGTAGACCAAGATAATCCAATTCAAATCAAATAATGTGAATTATCTGGCAGTGTAAAATGGGCCTTAGTAACATGATAGATCATTTGTTCAAAATTCCAATACAGTAGAGTCTCACTAATCCAAGCCCCGCTTATCCAAGCCTCTGGATAATCCAAGCCATTTTTGTAGTCAATGTTTTCAATATATTGTGATATTTTGGTGCTAAATTCATAAATACAGTAATTACAACATAACATTACTGCATAGTGAACTACTTTTTCTGTCAAATTTGTTGTATAACATGATATTTTGGTGCTTAATTTGTAAAATCATAACGTAATTTGATGTTTAATAGGCTTTTCCTTAATCCCTCCTTATTATCCAAGATATTCGCTTAGCCAAGCTTCTGCCGGCCCGTTTAGCTTGGATAAGTGAGACTCTACTGTATATATTTAAAGTATAAGAGTTGGAAGGAGAGAATGAAAAAAAGGGAATTTCAATTACATTTCTTATAACTATTCTAATTCAAACTCAGGTGATGTCCAGTTATGTGACACCACATGAGTCTGGGTCATACCAATTAGTGGAGTTATTTCTGATCTTTTGGTTGGTTAAATGGCCATACTCTATCTTAAGCAGGAGCTGAGCTGGAAAGACCAAGTAATAAGATAATGGAAAGCTCAATGAATATATAATTCAGGCACATGATCTTTTGAAGACACCAACTCAGGAAAACTTCTCCAGATGGAATTGTTCTGTATGCTTGGTTTTTCTCATTCTCATTGTTTATTAACTAAAAAGGCACCTTATATCCTGCCTTTTGATGTTGCTCAAGGCAGACTGTAGCACTCTTTCTTGGCGGGGAAAGGAGTGCAAACTCCCAGGTCCTTGGTCCTCTGGCAAATCTAAATGCATCTCATACACATAATAAATGTCAATAGAAGTGTTTAAATGTGCTGATATTGTAAAGTAGTTTCATAGGATCTGTCTTTCTATGTAGCTCTTTAGACTGAATTTAATATCTTGCATTAGTACCGTTTAAAAACCTTTATCTTTATTATGGGCCCTATCTATGTTGACCATTTAATGTGGTTCAAAATGAGCTTCAAACTGTGGCAGCCAGACAAAAAAAACTCCCATAAAAGTGTGCAAAAGAAAGCCCTTCCTATGTATCAGTGCTCAGTGGTTTTGTCATAACCATCCTCAAACTGGTTCCAGGATTTCCTATATAATCATCTCACAGAAAAGCCACTTTCTTCCATGCCAGTTTGAAACAGCATTAAATGGTCAGTGTGGATGGGGCCATGGTTAAAGATTAATTTCAAGGGTGGGGAGACTATAGTCTCTGTCCATTTTGCTTCATTGATGAGGGGATCTGATATCCTATTCTCAGGTGTATCCAACCTAACAAAATTTGTTTGTAATAAACTGATTATATAGGATTATTACAACATAATTGTTGTTCTGGCTCATTTAGTAGCCTCAGATACCTTTTGTTGTTGTTGTTTATTCATTCAGTCACTTCCAACTCTTCATAACCTCATGGACCAGCCCACGCCAGAATATCAGACTTGCCACACACACACACACACACACACACACACACACACACACCGCCTTCAAAGTCAAGTCTGTCACTTCAAGGATACCATCCATCCATCTTGCCCTTGGTCAGCCCCTCTTCCTTTTTCCTTCAATTTTCCCCAGCATCATGATCTCCAAGCTTTCCTGTCTTCTCATTATGTGGCCAAAGTACTTCATCTTTGCCTCTAGTATCCTTCCTCCAGTGAGCAGCCGGGCATTATTTCCTGGAGGATGGATTGGTTGGATCTTCTTTCAATCCAAGGCACTCTCAGAATTTTCCTCCAACACCAGAGTTCAAAAGCGTCTGTCTTCCTTCACTCAGCCTTCCTTATGGTCCAGCTCTTGCATCCGTAGGTTACTTTGATACCTATGATACATAGATACCTTTTGAGCCAAAGCTAATATATGTACAATTTTAAACCAATTTATTTATTTGGATTTTTAAAAATATTAACAATCTAATTTACAATTTAAAAAATAAACATCCAAAAAATAAAGAAAATAAGACAACAAGCAAAAAAGAAGAAAGAAAAGAAAATAGGGGAAAGAGGAGAAATGATGAGGGAAAGAGAGTGGGATATAAAACAAAGTAAATGAATTTTACTGTACAATAGGGCTCTGTCCCCAACCCCCCTGATTCCACATCCTTACTGTAATGAATAGCATTTAGTTAGATCATTTTACCATTAACAGGCATGTAGCCCGGGGGTAGGGGCGGACTTGAGGGGCTTGAGGCCCTCCCCCCCCCCGAAATTCTCAGGGTGGTCCGTGAGAAGGCCTTACTGGTACGTGGCACATGGTACGTGTTTATTCATATCATGATCTGATCACCATGCTCAATATATCCCATATGCATGGGGGTATTGGGATAACAATAGAAAAGGTTTGCTAGGGTAGATCCTCTCTCACTCAGACTCAGCCCCCCCCCCTCCCCAATCAAAATCTTGGCTATGGGCCTGACCATTAATGATCTAACTAATTGCTGATAGCCATAACCAGAGATTATTTCATTGTTGCATATCTTATTGCCCAAAATCCATAAATGGCTTCCAGTCTTTCAAAAGGTCTTTGATTTGTTTGAACCCATGTTAATTTGGCAATTGAGGCCAGCGCATCAACCTTCACAATCCATTGTTCCATCATTCCTGTTCTAGTCTGTTTCCAAGTTTGAGCAAACAATAATTTCATGTGATTACCTTAAGCAACACCACTAGTGATGCAATCCTGCACATGTCTCTTAGGTAAATAGATGTAAGACAGCATGATAAATATTCATAGTTTTTGGTGTTTTTTTAAAGCTGATTTTAACAGGTACAGCCAAGTGCAACAGTAAAAAAAATGCTGTTCCCTCTTTTGCACAGTTACCAATGGTACAGAAAGCCTAGCAACCTCTTGTTGTTCAATATCCATTTGAAAAAAACAACATTTGGAGCCATGTGTACCTCAGGACTCATTGACTTTCTAGGAAACTATTATTGAACTTCCTTTGTAGAATGTATGCTGTAATAGGCTTGGATATGTATTTCATGACAATTTGGCAAAGGGCTCTAGACAACAAGAAGAGCTTAGAAATACACTTTTTAAAATACTGGTAAATGATTTTTAAATTAATAAAAATTAATAGAAATACACTTTTCTGAAACATTAGAGAGTTGCGGCCAATGAGCAGAGATAAACGAACCAATGGCTTGACTCAGTATAAGGCAGTTTCCTGTGTCACAAGCTGAATTACATAAATGGCTTCACACAATAGATTATTTGCTTCAACAGACTGAAGGAAGTGACTCCAAATAACTTGATGCATTGTCAGCAAGATGTGTTAATGGATACAATGTGCACCTACACATTTTAATTGCAACACTATGTTTTTCTAAGACAGAGTGATAATTGCTATTAGTTTGTTTAATGATAACCTTGCAAGCAACTCTTGTGAACTAAAAATTGCACTATCAAATGAATCTAACAATAGTTTCAACCCAACCATTTGTCAATGGATAGCAGGAAAGGAGACTATGGCCCCTTCCACTATAAGACTGTGAGAAAAGGTGCTAGGTGTACAGTATATAACAGCGTTATAAGAGCAGAATTTTAAAGTAATGTACATAACACCTATCAGTTTAAATACAAATTCCTCAGGATGAATTCCAAACTAAATATGATGCAATGTCAAACAAAATAGTAGTCACAAAATAAATTTAAGAAAAAAACAACATGATGCCACGGACTTTCAGGCACTTTCTTATGCCTATAACCCAGTGAATGTGGAGGAGTGACTTTCTTTATTTCAAAAAAGAGTTTCAAAAACCCTGAAAACCCCAATGACTCTGTGTAACATGCTGTTTGTTGTAACTTAAATTGGCAATCTTTTGTAACACACCAAATCCATGTAGACACAAAGAGACCAAAAGAGGAAAAAAATGATAGTGTAACAACAAAAGACAGCATGTTTATTATCCATCTTCTGAAAATGTGGAGTAAATTTCATGAAACACCACATCCAGTAACATCTACTTTGTCTAGAATTGTATATATGAAAGACTTGTGGCAATAATGTCTTTGTAGCAATAAGAACAGCTGGAAGAAATGAGTTCCAGTTCACATCAGTGGATGATAAAGGAACAAATGGTCCATTTATTAATTACCAGAATCCTCCTGGTGATAGATATGAACCAAGGTAAACTGGATTTCATTTGTTCTAGATTAGCATCACATATGAGGGAAACTGCACCAGCATGTGCACAAAGAGTACATATGCTTTTTGTGTAGCTTTGAAGAAACCTGCCTAAAGTAGGAGTGCATCCAACTTAAATTTTATTGTACGAATATATGGCATCATGTAAGCCCAAGATAGATTGTCTATGTAGAAGCAACAAAGGCAAGAATTGAAGAATCAATTGTATGGGTATTTTTGACACCATAACCATAAATTATTATTATTATTATTATTATTATTATTATTATTATTATTATTATTATTATTTGAAACACAACAAGATGAGTCCACAGCAGACACTCTGCTGACTGTTGTATTGGATCACATGTCGGACACTTCCCAAGTGTCTAGGACTGTGTGATGTATCAGCGAATAATGCGTGCAGATCCCAGTAAGGTGGCTTTCTGCAGCTGGCAGGTGGTAAATTTTTCAGTGCCGATTGTGTTTAAGTGCAGGCCAAGGTCTTTAGGCACTGCACCCAGTATACTGATCACCACTGGGACCACCTTGACTGGCTTGTGCCAGAGTCTTTGCAATTATTATTATTATTATTATTATTATTATTATTATTATTATTATTATGACACAAAAACAGTATGACACAGCAAACGAGATCTGTATGCTGGATTTTGTATCACAAAATCACAAGTTGAACACTTCCCAAGTGTTTAGTACTGTGTGATGTATTTTCAGATGATGCATGCAGATCCCAGTAAGGTGGCCTTTTGTAGTTGACAGATCGTAATTTTGTCAATGTTTATTGTTTCCAAATGCCAGCTGAGATCTTTTGGCACAGCACTCAGTGCACCAAATACCACCGGGACCACCTGTAATGGTTTATGCCAGAGCCTTTGCAGTTGGATCTTGAGGTCCTGATAACGGCTGAGTTTTTCCTGTTGTTTTTTGTCAATTCGACTGTCACCTGGTATGGCAACATCAATAATCCAAACTTTTTTTCTTTTCCACCACAAGGTCTGGTGTGTTGTGTTCCAAAACTTAATCAGTCTGGATTCTAAGGTCCCACAGTATCTTTGCATGCTCGTTTTCCACTACCTTTGAAGGTTTGTGATCCCACCAGTTCTTTACTGCTGACAGGTGGTACTTGTGACATAAGTTCCAATGAATCATTTGGACCACATAGTTGTGCCTTTGTTTGTAGTCCATCTGTGTGCACTTTTCTTGCAGCAGCTGAAGATATTATCAATAGTTTTGTCAGCTTCCTTGCACAGTCTACATTTTGGGTCACTGATTGATTTTTCTATCTTGGCCTTAATTGCATTTGTTCTGATGGCTTGCTCCTGGGCTGCAAGAATCAGACCTTCTGACTTCTTCAAGGTTCCATCAGTGAGCCATAGCCAGGTCTTCTCCTTATCAGCTTTTCCTTTAATTTTGTCAAGGAACTGTCCATGCAATGCTTTGTTGTGCCAGCTGTCAGCTCCAGATTGTAGTGCAGTTTTCTTGTACTGGTTTTTTGTCTGCTGTGCTTTGAGGAGTTTCTGATTTTTGACTTCAATCATAGCAGGTTCTTCACTTTGCTTTACATATTCTGCCAGGGCATGTTCTTCTTCTTTGACTGCTTGTTTTACTTGTAAGAGTCCTCTGCCACCAGAACTTCTAGGCAGATATAGCTGGTCAGCATCACTGCGAGAATGATGTGAATGACGAATGGTCATGAGTTTTCTTGTTTTTCTGTCCAAATTGCCCAGTTCCATCTGTGTCCAATTTATGATGCCAGCAGTATATCTTATGACAGGTATGGCCCAGGTGTTTATGGCCTTGGTGGTGTTGCCTCCATTGAGCTTGCTTTTGATAATTTTCCTGACCCTTTGAGTGTGTTCTTTGCTGACCACAGTTTTTACATGTTCATGTTTGATGTTGTCCAGCTGTAGTGTGCCCAGATATTTATAGGCCTCTGGCTGGTGACACTTTATCATTTAGCCATTTGGCATATTTATGCCCTCACTTTCAATTATTTTTCCCTTCTTCAATGCCACTGTCGAACATTTTTGCAGACCAAACTCCATGTTGATATCAGCACTAAAGATTATTTTTATTATCATTATTATTTAGTGTTAGAATGTGAATCCTTAAAATTTGCAGCCTGGCTAAAATGGAAGGTGATAACAAATTACAATTTTTTTTAAAGCCTAAATTCAACTGAAACCAATTTTCAGGAAATTACATTCTCACCAAAAAGAGTTTTAGAGACCAGGTAGGCAACATAATACACTATAAAACATATGGGAAAGTATCCTGTCTTATGCAAAATATGAATAAAGTTTATTGTGTTGTAATTAATTTATGAGAATGTGGTATATAAAACATTAGAAAGTCAGTATCAAATAACAGTAACAAAACAAGCATCAGCTTTCTATCTGTGTATATTTGTAAGTAGAATAGAAGAGTGGATTTCCCTCCCTCCTTTCTGCAGCTGCCAAATCAGATTGTGGGATGCAGAAGGAGGGACAAAGAGGAATGAAAGTCTCCTTAAATGAGGTTGGATGTAATCCTCTAATTGCAAAATAAAAACACAGACACAGTTAAATAAATCATGGTTGCTGCTTTCAGTTGGCAAGTCTCTGAAATGAAATGGATGCAGACTTACTTGACTTCATATCTCAAGTTAATATGAGTTGCAGCCGTGTTGTTAAACAAACAAAGAGTAATTATAATCCATTCAGCCTTGGAAATGTGTTGCAATTTCATTTGCTTCTCTTTTGTCAGATAAGGTGTGTACAGCATTTTAAATCCAATTATACTCTATTATTTGCTATTTGCTGCCAGTTTTCTGGTAGTTCAGGTTTGGGCAACCTATGGTGTTCCAAATGTAATTGGGCTGTTGTCCCCATCATTCTTTAACACTGGCTATACTAGCTTGGCTAATGGGCTACTAGAGCTAATGGATAGTATACTCTGATAACTTCCAGCAGGGTCGGAAATTGTCCACTCCTTGCAATGATGTAAGGATGTTTTGCCATGTGTTCAACCTCTGAAACGGAAAAATCCTGTAGGCAGAGACAAGTTAACATAGGGCCCTTCCAGATAGGCCCTATATCCCAGGATCTGATCCTAGGTTTTCTGCTTTGAACTGGATTATATGAATCCACACTGCCAGATAATCTGGGATAAACAGAAAACCTGATATCAGATCCTGGGATATAGTGCCTGTCTGGAAGGGGCCCTGGACTTACAGAGAACCTATAAATAAAAGACCTTCAAGCTCTCTGGCCATCAGGTGTCCTGTTCATGTCCTCCGAACTCAGGGCTGTAGTTTCCATGACAGAATCGTGCAGCCTCTTCTCTACTGCCTATTGCTTCCTACTTTACTAAGCATTTTCATCTTTTCTAGTGAGTGATGCTGACTCTTGATACGTCCAAAACACAACAGCCTCAATCCAGTCATCTTGGCTTCTAGGGAAAATCTGGTTTGATTTTCTCTAAGGTTGACTCATTTGTCTTTTTTAGCAGTCCATAGTATCTGTAGAACTCTCCCCCAATACCACGTTTCAAATTACTTTATTTTCTCCCTGTCAGTTTTCTTCACCGTCCATCTTTCATACATACATAGTCTAGAAATGCATAGATTCACTTTAATAGGAAATTAGGAATGCTACAATCCAGAGGTCCTCAAACCTTTTAAGCAGAGAGCCAGTTCATGATCCCCCAGACTGTAGGGGGCCCATACTATAGTTTGAAAAAACCCTGAACAAATTCCTATGCACACTGCACATATCTTATTTGTAGTGCAAAAAGCATGAAAACACAATAGTTAAAATGAAGAACATTTTTTTCCAGCATAAGCTTACGAGTATTTCAGTGGGAAGTGTGGGCATGCTTTTGTCAAGTTAATTAGAATTGTTGTTGCTGTGTGCCTTAAAGTCATTTCAGACTCAGGGCAACCCTGAGTCTAAAGTTTAGGGTGAACTTGGGGGGCTGCATCCGACCTTACGGGCCTTAGCTTGGGGACCCTTGCTGTAATCTCTAAATTCTTTAATGGTTATTTAGAGATCTACAGATACTACTCCCCTCCCCCAACCACAAAGAACCCTCATTACCAGTGTTTTCTTCAGTGGCTTTTCATGAGCACCTTTATTCAAACAGTGTAGTTCAACAGAGTTCAGTGAAACTACATTGCCAATAAGAGTTTTGAAGTTTCCTGCTCAGACTTCAATTTTAGATAATCCTTTCAGGTAATAGATCCTGTTAAAACTAGAAGGATTCATTTGCATAAACTTCTACTGCTAGATAAAAACTTTGTAGTACCACATTCCTTTTGTTTAAAACCAGATGAAGTATTTATTGTACACATAATTTTATGGAGGATCCAGGTGAAGGTTGTATTCCACATGTATTGTAATGAACTTTTCTTTCTTTCATGTTCATCTGTTTTCTGCCTCAGAGTTTAGGGCAGAATTTTAAGGAGCTGTCCTCAAAACCTACAGTAGATTCACCCTCTCACTGCTATAGAAGCGACCAGTCCTCTCACTACTAATCCACATTTCAATTCCTTTGTGTGTTACTCTGTTTTGATGTCAAATGCAGACAAGGGTTTTTACGCCACTGAGAAGCAGTGTAGATGGTGAAGAGAATTTCTGTGCCTGCTTTGCAAATATATTTCTGTTACTCCAGGGTCTATAAAGCATAGTCTGTATGTTGATGGATCCAATGACTGTTTTTCACCAAAGTGTTTCCAGTTAATGTCAGGGATGCTTTTTCCAAAGTGAATTTGCAATCTTACGTTTTTGGCTAGCATTAAAGACTAGATTGTAATTTTATTATTAGAAATATCAGGAATTAAGAACATTAGTAAAGCAGTTTCTGAATATGTTAAAGCATGATTGTTAATACTGCTAGCAAGATCAAAACTTTCTTGTTGCTGAAGGTGGATTCGTTTGAGACATCCTACTTTAAAAGAATCAGAAGAAGCATTTCCTATCCTCCCTCTCCCTCCCCATACACAAAACACACAATTTATATGTACATCCTCCTGCCACAGGTGTTCACCACCACTACCTACTCATGTGAACCGCAGAACTATTATCCATTCTGCAATGCACACACCTTATAGAAAACCAGTTCTTACATACAGTATCATAGGCCACATCTTTTATGGTCAGATTCCTTCTGATGCCTAACTATTAGGGTTACTCACACAGACCTGAGGGGGGGGGGGAAGCACACTTAACAAAGAACTTCAGTTTAAATATAACCTATTCAATTTACCAGTACAGTAGAGTCTCGCTTATCCAACCTTCGCTTATCCAACGTTCTGTATTATCCAACGCAGTCTGCTTTTTAGTAGTCAATGTTTTTGTAGTTAATGTTTTCAATACATTGCGATGTTTTGGTGCTAAATTCATACAGTAATTACTACATAACGTTACCATGTATTGAACAGCTTTTTCTGTCAAATTGTTGTAAAACATGCTGGTTTTGGTGCTTAGTTTGTAAAATAATAACATAATTTGATGTTTAATAGGCTTTTCCTTAATCTTTCCTTATTATCCAACATTTTCGCTTATCCAATGTTCTGCCGGCCCCTTTATGTTGGATAAGCGAGACTCTACTGTATTTAGATACAGACCTTGTTGGTTGGAACTAAGCTGTCATTGTTCAATAAAGGGCTTTTGACTGATAGAAAGTCATAAGGGAATTTTTAAAACAGAATAAATAAGAAAGCTAGCATTCTATTGAGAGTTCTTTCCCCTGAAAGATTTTGGAGCACTTTGTGTTTTGAATACAGAAAATAGGTGAACTCCTTCACCCAGATCTGAATATATTAATGGAAAGCAAGGTCTCTTTCACATTGTCCAACTATAATACATGGTTTCATTTTTACTGCTATAGCTGCATCCAGTGGAATGGTGGGATTAGTGGTTTGGCGAGGTGCTAGTGATTTCTGGCTGAGAATTTTAGATGTGTGTGTGTGTGTGTTCAAGTTAACAGTTGATTTATGGCAACCCTGTGAACTTCATAGGGTTTTCTTAGGCAAGGAATTCTCAGAGGTGGTTTTGTCAGTTGCTTCCTCTGAAATGTAGCATACAGTACCTGGTATTCATTAATCGTCTCCCATCCAAGTCCTAGAAATCCCAGGATATGTAGGATGCTGCCATTGGGAGTAAAAGTGGTATCAATGTCTTATTAAAGTTGAATGGTGTAAAATAAATGAGATCTTGGCTAAGGCATGAACTATACTTCCAATTAATCCTTCACTTCCTTGGTGTGAGGAAGGGCTTTTTCTGTGGCTGCCCCTAGATTCTGGAACACCCTTCCTGCAGAAACCAGCCTGGCTTCCTCCTTGCTGTAATTTTGTGCTGAAGATCAAGACCTTTTTATTCTTTGGAAAGGGGTTGATTTTCTGTTTGGTGCGATATTGTTTTATCTATACTTTAAAATGAATATTTTATATGGAGTATAATACTCTGATGTGAAAGAAAGAAGTAAGGCTGCATCTACACTGCCAAATAAAGTAATTTGAGCTGTATTATATAGTCAGTACAGACATATGCAAGGTAGTTTGAAGCACATTGAACTGCATAGTAAAGGTAAAGGTTTCCCCTGACGTTAAGTCCAGTCGTGTCCGACTCTGGGGGTTGGTGCTCATCTCCATTTCTAAGCCGAAGAGCCTGTGTTGTCTGAAGACACCTCCAAGGTCATGTTCATGCTGAACTTGCAGACTGAAAGCTCCCAGGTTCAAACCCGGGGAGCAGAGTGAGCGTCCGCTGTTAGCTCCAGCTTCTGCCAACCTAGCAGTTCGAAAACATGCAAATGTGAGTAGATCAATAGGTACCACTCAGGCGGGAAGGTAACAGCGCTCCATGCAGTCATGCCTGCCAGATGACCTTGGAGGTGTCTATGGAAAATGCTGGCTCTTTGGCTTAGAAATTGAGCACCAACCCCCCAGAGTCGGTCAGAACTAGACTTAATGTCAGGGGGAAACCTTTACCATTACCTATCTTTTGTTTTATGGATGTTGCACCCCAGCTGGGGCTACAGGGAGCGTCAGGTTACACATTGATGATGATGACGATGATGATGTATTGGGCTCACAAGGACTAGTGTGCTAGTTCCTCTCTTTTCCCTATTCAATTTGATTTCTTGTCTTTTATTATTATTATTTCTTATTTCTTGGGATGCTTTGTTGTTTGGGGCAGAAAGTAGAGACTTGTAAGTGTGACTCTCCCTCTGTGCTGATTTTTGAGAAGGCTTCAAGCCTGTGTTTTTGTTTCCTGGACCACTTTTGAGTGATGTAGAAACGAGGCCCGAGGGGTGGGTGGCGGCGGAGGCGGCTGCACAAGGTGTGCTTCAGTGTTGTCAGCTTCCCTCCCGGCCCCTTTCATTCAGGGACCCGGGCAGCCCTCCTGGGTGTCCTCCTAGGCTTGTGCTGTGTGAGTCATCTCTGGGGTGTTGCGACTGCGGGTTGCGACACGTCCGGGGAGCTAGCTTGAGCAAGATTTTCCCAAAAACTTTTGTTGTGGTGTCAAAAAAGAAAAAAGGCGGGCGAGTGTGGAGGAAAGCCCCTTTGTTCACTTCGAAAGGGAGGGGGAAGGAGGGAAGACACAGCGGCGTCAGGCTGGCAGTGCCAAGGCGCGGAGCGTGTGCCTTTCCTCTGAGGGGAAGTGGGTGGGGAGCCAGAGAGAGGGAGAGAGACAGAAATACACTCACAAGCAGCGGGATGATAGTCTAGCCAAGGCAAGGGCCAACTTGGGTCTCCCCTCCAGGTGTTTTGGACTTCAACTCCCACCATTCCTCACAGCCTCAGGCCCCTTCCTTTTCCCCCTCAGCCGCTTAAGCGGCTGAGGGGGAAAAGGAAAGGGCCTGAGGCTGTGAGGAATGGTGGGAGTTGAAGTCCAAAACACCTGGAGGCAAGGCTCAAGTTGGCCCATGCCTGGTCTAGATAATGTTGGTCTAGCACGCACCTAGCACCACTCCACCTGGTCCCCTATCGACAATAAAGTGGGGCTTGTTGCTTGTTGTGAAGTGAGGAAAGAGGCGAGTGAGAGAGAGGAGTCTAAGGCGGGAAGCTTGTGGTGGAAACGTCGCCTGGGGAGCCGAAGGAGGCGTGTACAGTGGGGTGAGGGGGAAGGGAAGGAGAGAAGGTTTCACAAGCCCCCCTCGAGGGGTTTCTCTGTCGGCAGCGGGGCTTGCAGAGTCCCGCCTTTTGTGCCTGAGGGAGCCGGGGCTTTGTTTGGGGGGGGGGGGGGGGGAGGCGAGCAGAGGGACCCGGCGGGGAAGAAGAGGAGAAGAGAGGTGCGCGCGCGTGCGAGTGTGTTTATGTCTTGTGTGTGAGTGTGTGTGAGAGAGAGGGCGACGCGGCTGGCTGGCTCTGCAGGGCTCGGGCTGCTGCTGCTGCGTTGCCTGTGTGTTTGTGTGCTGTGAGTGAGTGTGGGCGCGCGTGTGTTGCAGCTGCCTGTCCCCGCAGGCAGGGAAGAGAGCGCCCGCGTTGCCTCTGGGCTGCGGACGCTCCGTGTGGGCTTGGCGCTCGTCTCTTCTCCCTCTCTCTCTCTTCTGCTGCTGCTGCTGCTGCTGGAGGCGGCTTCTTCTTCTTCCTCCTCCTCCTCCTTCTCCTCCAGCTGCCGAGCGCCAGGCAGGAGACGAGCGGGGCTGCCTTCTTCGACACGAAGAAGGGCATCCCTCCCACGTTCCCCCTCCAAGAGAGAGAGAGACTCGCCCCTCGATGCCTCCTTCGCCGTGACTGGTAATGTGGCACCTATAGAGCGGGGGGGATGGCTAGGGACGGGAGGGAGGGAGCAGCTGAAGTTTGCTCCTCTCTTCTGCCGGCGCTCAACTCAGCCAAGGAGGGGAGGGAGGGAGGGGGAGTCTGCGATGCTGCTGCTTCGCTTGTGCCGGTTTCCGCGCTTGGCTGCCAGGCTTCAGAAGGGAGGAGCTGCCTGGCGCAGGGAAGCCGCCCGCCCGCCCGAGAGTCTCTCTCGCTCTCATTTCCCCTTCTCCCTCCCGCTCTCTGTCCTCACCTGCCGCTGCCCCAAGCCCTTCTCCTCCTGCTCCTCTCAGACTGGTCCCCGCCTCATCGCACCCCTAACTAACCCCACTCGGAGTCCCTTCCCCGCCAGCCATGAGGCAGGGCTTGCTGGGGCTGCCGGGCGGCTCTCCGGGCGTCACTTAGGGCGCGCTCAGGCTGGTAAGTTCACAGTTAACCCGCCGCCTTTCTCTTCTCCGTGCATGCAGATTTCCAACCCGGGAGGGGGGAGGCTTCGAAGTGACAGTGCCCGTGGGTTGCTCTCCCTGCCCCCCTTTCTTTCCTCCTTATCCTCTTTTCTTCTTCTTGCTTGAATTCTGTGGGGCTCGCCCGCCGCGTTCCGTTCCCGCCGCGCCAGTGGGAGCGAGCGAGCGAGAGAGCGAGCGCGCGGCCCCTTTAAGAGCCCAGCTTTGCCTCCCGGTAGCTGAAGGTCATTAAACACAAAAGCCTCTCCAGCGCTGCGGTCCAATATAGCGCATGCGCCCTGCCCGAGGACTGGCAGGGAGACGGCAATATGGCGAGAATGCCTGGCAGCGGAGGCAGCCGAGGAGACTGGGGCAGCGGCGGGGACGGCGAGAACAATGCGGGGGACCGCGGGCCCCACCGGGCCCTCCACTATTGCAGCGCCGGGGAGGACGAGGACGGGGAGGACGAGGACGAGATCCAGGAGGTGCAGATAACGGGGGACGAGGAGGACGAGGAAGAGGAGGAGGAGGGAGCTGATGGCGGGATCTTACTCCTGGACGAGGAGGAAGAAGAGGAGGAGGAGATGATGATGGGGCTGGCATGGGACGGCGAGGAGGAGCCGGGCCATATGATGCGTATGGACCGGGGCAAGGCGGGAGTGCCGCCGCTGGGCAGGCTCCGCGGGGCAGGCGGCGCTGGCGGCGTCGGGGCTTCGGCCTCCTCCGCCTCGTCGTCCTCCTCGTCCGGAGGCAAAGCGGCGCCGGCGGCGGAGGACTGGGAGGCGGAGCTGCTGCTGCCCGCCCGTCCGGAGCGGGCCCGGCTGAGCGAGAACACGCGCCTGGCCACCCGCTACGCGGTGCGCATCTTCCGCGAGTACCTGAGCGAGAAGGCGCAGAGCCCGGACTTCGAGCGGCTGGACAAGGCGCAGCTGTGCCGCGTGCTGCGCTCCTTCTACGCCGAGGCGCGCTCCAAGAGCGGGCAGCTCTACTCCAAGTCCTCGCTCATCAGCATCCGCAGCTCGCTCAACCGCTACCTCAACGAGCCGCCCTACTGCCGCACCCTGGACCTCACCAAGGACCCCGAGCTGCGCGCCGCCAACCTCACGCTGGCGGCCGTCATCCGCAAGCTGGAGGAGCAGGGCGCCGGGCCGGTGGTGCAGAAGCAGGCCATCACCCGCGCCGACCTGCGCAAGCTCTACACCTGCAGCGTCTTCTCCGCCCGCAGCCCCTTCGGCCTCCTCAACAAGGTCTGGTTCGAGACTTGCATGTACTTCTGCACGCGCGGACGCGAGAACCAGCGCGAGCTGGAGGAGGACTCCTTCGGGCTGGCCCTCGACGAGGACGGGCGCCGCTTCGTCTACTTCAAGGCCCTCGGGCCCTACCACAAGTCCCGCTCCTCGGCCTGGAGCAAGAAGCGCGCCGAGAGCGGAGGAGGAGGAGGAGGCGGGCACCAGGGCAGCGCCGCCGCCGCGGACGAGGAGAACCTGCCGCGGATGTACGAGACCGGCACGGAGTTCTGCCCCTACGCCAGCTTCGTCAAGTACCTGGCCAAGCGCAACCCGCTCTGCAAGGCCTTCTTCCAGCGGCCCCGCGACCACTGCGGCGAGGCCGACGCCACCTGGTACGAGAACAAGGCAATCGGGAAGAACCTGCTCGGCACCCGCATGCAGATGCTCTCCAAGGCCGCCAAGCTCTCCAAGACCTACACCAACCACTGCATCGGCGCCGTCTCCATCGCCACCCTCAACAGCATCGCCGGCATCGGCACCAAGCTGCCCTCCGCGCCCGGGGGGGCCGGGGCAGGAGGAGGGGGAGGCTACGCCCCCAACGGCCGGGCCCGCCCCCCGCCGCTGCCCCCCGCCACCCACGCCTCCTGCCTGCTCCCCAAGGACGCCGCCAAGCGCCCCCTCCACGAGGCCGCCCTCTACGCGGCCGGGGGAGAGGCCTGCGCGCCCTCCTCGTCGCCCAAGCGGCGCTGCCTCCGCCCCGCCGAGCCCCTCGACCACGCCGCCTCCGTGGTGGTGGTCTCCGTCAAGCAAGACCCCCTGCCGCTCCTCCTCCCCGAAGCCAATGGGCACCACCGAGGCGCCAGCTCGCCCACCGTCCTCTCGCCTGCGCTGGTGTCCCCGCCACAGGTAACCCAGCCACGCCAAGGAGCCCCTGCCCGTCGCTCCTCTCTCTGCCTCGCTCTCTCTCTCTGCCTTTCCTTCCCCAGCCCTCCAATACTGGACACATCCTTCCTCACATTCAAGTTGAGGGAGCTTATCTATCCAGAGGCTTCAGGCCTGTAGTTGCAAGTCCACACTTCTTGAGGCAAACTTCTTGTAGTTGTTGAATGCGTTTATAGCCGGAATTACTGGCTTGCTGTGACGTTTCAGTGCTGTATGACCATATTCCAGAAGCGTTCCACATCTATGGCATCCTCACAACCTCTGAGGATGCCTGTCATAGATGTGGGTGAAAAGTTAGGAGAGAATGCTTCTGGAACATGGGCATACAGCCCAGAAAACTCACAGCAACCCAAACTTATTGGAGTTTAGGGCCTCATTGGTGCACCAGAGCCTCCAGTGGTGCAATGGGTTAAACCCTTTTGCTGGTAGGACTGATGACTTGAAGATTAGGTTGCTGACCTGAAGGATGCCAGTTTGAATCCAACCCAGGGAGAGCATGGATGAGCTCCCGCTATCAGCTCCAGCTCCATACGGAGGCACGAGAAAAACCTCCCACAAAGATGGTAGAAAAACATCAAAACATTTGGGCGTCCCCTGGGCAATGTCCTTGCAGAGGCCAATTCTCTCACACCAGAAGTGACTTGCAGTTTCTCAAGTCGCTACTGGCATGGAAAAAAGGGCCCCCATTAGCGTTCAAGCTATAGTTACACAGGCTGGGAGGTTTCCCTAGTTTTTTCAGTGTCCTCAGAACAAGAACTGTCTGGGTCCCTAAAGTAACAGAGTTCTAAAGGATACTGAGGAAAGGTAACCTTTTTTTGCAAGTTGTCCCCACTCAATATGTTGTCCAAGGCTTTCATGGCTGGAATCACTGGGTTGCTGTGAGCTTTCCAGGCTGTATGTCTATGTTCCATAAGCATTCTCTCCTGATGTTTCGCCTGCATCTATGGCAGGCATCCTTAAAAGTTGTGAGGTATATTGGAAACTAAGCAAGAGAAGTTTATATATGTGGAAGATACAGGTGTGGGTGAAATGTTGGGAGAGAATGCTTCTGGAATCCAGAAAACTCACAGCAACCCAGTGATTCCGATCATGAAGGCCTTTGACAACCTATCCTTACACAATGTCCTCAGAACAAGAACTATCCTGGTCCCTAAAATAACATGGAGCTCTAAGGGATACTGAGGAAAGGTGACCTTTCCTTGCAAGCTCTCTGCACTCATTCGCTAGCTGCAGAAGCAGAAGTTAGCATTCCCAACACACTCTTTGAAAAGTGTGTGGCTAAGTTAGTGAGATGAGAGCCACAGCCATTGGAGCTCCTTTCACAACCTGAGGCAAAATATATTAAAATGTCCTTAAATTTGGGTTGCTGTGAGTTTTCCGGGCTGTATGGCCATGTTCCAGAAGCATTTTCTCCTGACGTTTCACCTGCGTCTATCCTCAGAGGTTGTGAGGCATGTTGGAAACTAGGCAAGTGGGGTTTATATATCTGTGGAATGTTCGGGGTAGAGAAAGAATTCTTGTCTGTTTGAGGCAGGTCTGAATATTTCAATTGGCCACCTTATTTAGCATTGAATAGCCATGCAGTTTCAAGGTCTGGCTGTTTATTGCCTGGGGGAATCCTTTGTTGGGAAGTGTTAGCTGGCCCCGAGGAAGCCATGTCTGGAATTCCTGTTTTCAGAGTGCTGTTCTTTATTTCCTGTCCTGATTTTAGAGGGTTTTTTAAAATACTGGTAGCCAGATATTGTTCATTTTCATGGTTTCCTCCTTTCTGTTGAAATTGTCCACATGGTTGTGGATTTCAGTGGCTTCTCTATGTAGTTTGACATGGTGGTTGTCAGAGTGGTCCAGCATTTCTCAAATAATATTCCAGACATTAATCAATCAAGGCCAGCTAACACCTCCCAACAAAGCATTCCCCCAGGTGGGAAGCAGCCAGGCTTTGAAACTGCAAGACTATTAAATGCTAATCAAGATGGCCAATTGAAGCATTCACACCTGCCTCAATCAGACAAGAATCTTTCTCCCACCCTGAACATTCCTCAGATATATAAATCCCACTTGCCTAGTTTCCAACAGACCTGACAACCTCTGGGGAAGCCTGCCATAGATGCAGGCGAAACATAAGGAGAAAATGCTTATGGAACATAGCCACACAGCCTGGAAAATTCACAGCAACCCAGTGATTCTGGCCATGAAAGCCTTTGACAACACACTGTACAAATCCTTCCTAACAGGGAAGTTATCTATCCAGAGGCTTCAGGCATGTAGTTGCAAGTCCACACTTAAGACAAACTTCTTGGAGTTTAAGGCCCCATTAGCACTCGAGCTATCCTTACACAGGCAGGGAGATTTCTCGAGTTTCTTCAATGTCCCTAGAACAAGAACTATCCAGGTCCCTAAAATAACATGGAACTCTAAGGGATACTGAGGAAAGGTGACCTTTCCTTGCAAGTTGTCCCCACTCATTAGCTAGATGCAGAAGCAGAGGTTAGGAATTCCCAACACACTATTTGAAAAGTGTGTGGCTAAGTCAGTGAGATGAGAGCCACAGCCATTGGACCTCCTTTCACAACCTGAGGCAAAATATATTACAAGGTCCTTATATTTTGCACTACTTGAAGGCATTTAAGGTGACTTAATTGCGTGTAAATTCTTATATGAAGGAAACAGGTCAGCTCCACACCAGTAAGCCAGATAGGAAGCCTTCACAATAGATGATTTCACTGATGCACATTTGGTTTGCTAATATGGGGATACCCTTTGAATCTGCTTTTAAGTGGTTTGATTTTAATCGTGAGCAGCTCGTTTCTATTATGCCATTATGTGCAACTCTATTGGGTGCTTGCTGTGCCGCATGCTCTAAATATATTTTGAGGCTGCCAGTTTAATTGCAAATCCTTACGGTTGATTCTTAAACTTCTTGATGATCTTAGTGTTCCAGGATAAACAATGAATTCAGTCTCAGCCCTGAAAGAGATCCGTTCTGTGGATACAGGTACAGGACATGCCTGAGCAGTTTCCAAAGTGGAAATACCCGTTTTGTACAAACTGACCCTTTCAGTGCAGTTTGCAAGCTAATCAGCCAGCCTGAAAGCGAATGGAAGAAAAGGGGGCCTTTTTATGAATGGCACTATCAGCATCGGTCTTCTGTAAAATGCATGTGATCTCGCTTTGCTGTTTGGAGTTTGGGGCCACTTGAGGAAGGCATTGTACTTTGGTCTCCTGCGGTGTGTGTCTTCTGGCAGTCAGTGACTAGAGATCTGCTGATGTGTAGATAATGGTTTAATTCTACCTTGGTAAAAGGAATTACATTTTAGTATTGGATTTTTTTGGTGTAAATTTGCAAAGTTGAAACACTTTTTATAGTTGTTATGTTATGGTATATTGGTTTTGTGTAAGCAAGAAATCAATTCATCTTAAATATGTCTATTCTCAATATAGTTCACCACATTTTGTCACTGCAGTAAGAGGCTTTATGCCATTTCAGGTAACTTTTCCTACATAACTTAAAAGGCCATTCTCCAGTAATGTATAACAGTATGTTAGATTATTACCTAAAGTGAACTTACCTAAAGGAGTCCCAGTGGTGCAGTGGGTTAAACAACTGAGCTTCTTAACTTGCTGACTGAAAGATCAGTGGTTTAAATCCAGGGAGCTGGGTGAGCTCTCACTGTTAGCCCCAGCTTTTGCCAACCTAACAGTTGCAAAACATGCAAATGTGAGTAGATCAATAGGTACCACTTCATCTGGAAGGTAACGGCACTCCATGCAGACATGCCAGCCACATGACCTTGGAGGTGTCTACAAACAAAGCCAGCTCTTCAGGTTAGAAATGGAGATGAGCACCAACCCCCAGAATCGGACACAACTTGACTTAATGTCAGATGAAAACCTTTACCTTAACCTTTAAAGTGAACTTAGTTTTTGTAGTGGTTTTAAATGTGAATGACTTGTTCAGCAGATATTTAACAGAAAGGAAAGAAGCAAATTGTTGAGGAAATTACATATGCACTAGACAGAATAAAGACATCAGATGTTTCTGGCATTTTTTCCACTAAAAAGAGTATTCACTCTGGATCCTTTCACACTAATACTGTTATAGTGCTGTGAATCCACTTTTACTGCCATGACAACATGACAACATTCTATGGAATCCCAGGTTTTGTCATTTAGGAGGGCACTATAGTGCTGTAGCTGAAATTCTGAATAACCCCCTAAACTGCAGATTCCAGGCTTCCATAGGATATTGCCATGGTAAGTGGAATCATAGTGGTATAAATGTGTAGTGTGAAAGGGCTATGAGATTTGTAGCTATTAACTGTAGTTTAAAGGTAATTTTATTTTAAATTTCCCATTCATCTGTTTCATAGATGGTCTTGTAAGTTTGAAAAATACACACACACATACACACAACACATGCATACAGAAAAATCAGTAAATACTTTTACCTGCTCTCTTCATGCACAAATAGCAACAATATAGCAAAGTGTTTAAAGAAATGAATAACTGTTCAGGTTAATATCCCTGAAGTATTGCTGTGGGGCATTATATCTTGTAGATGGTCATTAATCTGGAGGAAATTACTTGACCCATGGTAGTTACTGCTTAATTATAAACATAGACTTTCTAGGTTATTACTGACTTCATCAAGTGGCATGCCACTGAATTACATGGCTGACAAATATTTCTGCTTTTCTGATAGCTTCAAGGTCTCGAAGGTCACAGAAAGATAGTTTTATTGATTCATGGTATTATAAAGCAATACATGCTGCCAGTTGTATTAGTCTAAAAATAAATGATACAGTCTAGGTTTCAATCTCACCTAAATTCAGGGAAGTCAGAGCTTCATTCGGGCTAGTTCTACACTGCCATATGATCAGATTTGAACTGCATTGAATGGCATTATATGACAGTGTAGAACCAGCCTCAGTTACTTGTTATAGTATTTATACAGTGCCCATACACTGTCTTATAATATTGGCATGCTGAATAAGCTGTCATGTATGCAGTGAAATAGACTCTTTTGAAGTCAGTGACCTTATATAGTGGTTTCACATTGGTCATGACCCCAGATTTTCCCACATACGAGGATTTCTTATCTTCTCTGAATGGAAAGATACCATGCATGAACTCCAAGATCCACAGTCTGTTTATCTGCTAACAATGCTTCTATTCTATCCTTTATTCCAGGGAGCAAAAAATGATAAAATTGGGTTCCTAAGAAAGTGGCTGCTACCGTGTTTCCCCGAAAATAAGACAGCTCTAGATCTTATTTTCAGGGGATGTCTTATTTTTCCATGAAGAAGAATTCACATTTATTGTTGAACAAAAAAAAAAGAACATTTATTATATACTGTACAGTATTTGTCATCATAAACCAGCATAACCAGACAAACTGAATCCTATCAAGAATTTCTTGTTACTACCAATATTTCCATGTACAACACTCTATGGCACGTACATTTACCAATCCTGCATGCTCTGGTGTTCTGTTCGGCGGGCATGCTTCCAAACAAAAACTTTGCTAGGTCTTACTTTCGGGGGAGGCCTTATATTTAGCAATTCAACAAAACCTCTACTAGGTCTTATTTTCTGGGGATGTCTTATTTTAGGGGAAACAGGGTATTCAGATTCATAGGTGTTGATAGCTTATATGATTAACCTACACAATGAAACAATTGTTTGAGAATAGAAAAACCCATTTATGTGTTTTTTGAAGCCACCGTACCCTAGATATATATTAATACATAAGTAAGGGAGAGTCCACGTTTTCTGTGGCAAAACATAATGCGATATATTCCAGTGTTAAAGTCGTATAACTCAGTCAAAAATATCAAATGTGGATAGCATCTCGTCCACAGCTAGATGTTGGAAATACTGTACATGACATGTCATGTACAGTATGTGGGAAAATATGTTATGTGGGAAAATATGATATGTAGTGTGAACATACTTGCATGTTGTGTTTTAAGAATTGAGATGTAGCTATATAGAGTTCAGATCTCTTGATCTAGCTACCAAATGAACAGCAAAATTGCAGTCTGTACGTTTGTAATCATTATTTCAGCCACCTTTTTCCTTCCATCGTAAGATATCTTTTAGTGTGCTTGCCTTAGAATCACCGTAGAAAGCTGCAGCGGAATGATGGGAAGACATATTTGATGTCCCTTTAATCCAGCTCCCACTCTGGGTAGCAGGCACAAGAGGCATTATAGTGTTTTAATCATACATGACTGAGCCTGTATGACCTTGACTTCTACAGTCTTTAATGCTTCTGAAGAGCAACAGTGTTGATGGCAGCATTGCCACAATATAGTTAAGGCTGATGAAATATGTTTTGTAAAATAGCTGTCAGGATTTATATACAGTAGAGTCTCACTTATCCAACATAAACGGGCTGGCAGAACATTGGATAAGCGATTATGTTGGATAATAAGGAGGGATTAAGGAAAAGTCTATTAAACATCAAATTAGGTTATGATTTTACAAATTAAGCAGCAAAACATCATGTTTAACAACAAATTTGACAGAAAAAGTAGTTCAATATGCAGTAATGCTACGTAGTAATTATTGTATTTACAAATTTAATACCAAAACATCACAATGTATTGAAAACATCGACTACTAAAAGGCAGACTGTGTTGGATAATCTAGAACATTGGATAAGCAAATGTTGGATAAGTGAGACTCTACTGTATCTATTGCCTTTAAAATTTGGTGAAGAAAATTTGGAAAATACCTAAGGCAGGGTTTCTAACGTTATCTGATCTAACGTAGTTGCAGTTAATTTCCCCCCCTGTGTATCAGGGACTGGCACTAAATTTGTTTGTTTCTTTCTTCGAAACTTGCAAGAGGTTGGCAGTCAGTGGCTCAGGAATTGGCACTAGTCCACAGATCACCACTTTGAGTTGCACTGATCTAATGAGCCAGATTGTCCTCTGACAGGGTTGCAATGGCAGCCTGATACACAGATACACAGATTTTGCTACATATGTATCAATATTTGGGTACATTCTGCTTTAACTTTTGCTACATATGTACCAATGTTTGGATACATTCTGCTGTGGCTTTCACTACATGTGTATCAACATTTGGATACATTCTGTTGTAGCTTCTGCTACATATGTACCAGTACATGCTACATACTTATCCCAGAAGGGAAGCTATTTGATTACAGTTGACATAAATCTGTTTATATTTTTGCAACCAAGCAAGTACCACAAAGCTACATTGTTGAAATGTCATACAGCAAGACTAGTCTTAATCACTCTGATGTCTGCATGTCAGGAGGGAAAGTAAGCATGACTGAGGCCACACATATCTCCAGGTTAATTATTTGACTTTATTTGTTTAACACTGTAAACTTGGAGTTTGCTAAAGTCAAATCCGTTACACCAGATGAAGCCATCACAGATAATAAACAGTGGGTAAGATCCAGATTCAGTTACAGTTGGAGTAGATCCATTAAAACCAGTAGGATTTAAGATGCCACTAATATAGGTCCTGTTGATTTCCTCGCAGCTGCTTTAGACGGTGATGAAATCTGGATGCAACCCATTCAGTGTAATTATTGGAAATACCATATAAGTGCCAGCTAAATGTTTTTATGATGTGTTAGATTAATTATTCAGGTGATTTGGATATAAATTGGCATATTCTAAGGTTTGTATAAGCTCATGATGATCACTAGGAAAATTACTCACAAATTCAGCTGAGTGAGTCTGTAGTGACATAGTTATATACTTCTGACATCATTGAGCTTTAGGATAGTAATTGGTAACATGCAACAGTCAGTTTGCACCCCACAGCTGTCAGAGTCCAGTGCCTTCTACTGGCAAGTTGAAATCTAGAATTTTTTCTGTGGTGGCCACAAATGGAAATGGTTATGTGAGTAGTCTATAATTAAAAATATTATTTATATGCCACTATTCTACTGAAGGTACCCAGATCAGGGCATATCTTAATCATTCCATAATAGGATAACTGTTTATAAACAATGTAACCAACCTTGAAAACATAACAAAAACCTAATGGCAGTAAAGATAAAAAATGTTACATATTAGAACAGACAAGAATATAACTTAGTGTTGCATGTTAAAGTGTGTCTTAAGTTTCTGGCAAAAGAGACACACCAAAGGAGCCTGATAAATTCCAATTGTGGGAACACCCTAGAATGTAGCACCCCAGGTAGGAAAGACTATCCTTTTTAGTTTGTTAAAAACATTTGAAATGATGCTGAAAGTGAGGCCTGTGACACTGTTTGTAATTGCCTACTTGGGAGCAAAGGTCCCTAAGGGAACCTGGTTCTAAACCATTGTCAACTTTCAGACTAGAACTGGTGCTTTGAATTCAAATCATAGGAGCCCCCAGATGGCGTAGTGGACTAAGTGACAAAGGTTGGGTTGCTGACCTGAAAGCTGCCAGGTTCGAATCCCACCCGGGGAGAGTGCGGATGAGCTCCCTCTATCAGCTCCAGCTCCATGCAGGGACATGAGAGAAGCCTCCCACAAGGATGGTAAAAACATTAAAAAAAAAACATCCGGGTGTCCCCCTGGGTAACGTCCTTGCAGATGGCCAATTCTCTCACTCCAGAAGCGACTCAAGTTGCTCCTGACACGGAAAAAAAAATTCAAATCATGTAGAAAGGTAGTGAAACTAAAGCAAAACCAGAGTTGTGTGTTCTCACCTTAGAACAACTGTGGACAGTCTTTGAGAATCTAGAGTTTTTATCTACCTTATGATTTCAGTTGGCATGGTCATTTTTGCGCATTCACTACTCCTCTCTTTTAATCTTTCAAATATAGACTCATAAGTGGCATAGTTTTTTCCTTAATGTACTTTCTTATCAGACCTTTTTGTGGAAGGAAAATACACCTTTTAGAAACAGAGATCATTAGAACAACAGAAAAAAAATAGAATCTGGGATACACAGTGTCAGTAGCAATCTTGGGAGCCTAAGGAGAGCTACAAACAGCCCAGGAACCACACTTTTGCCCATCAGTACACTAGAGAAATAGGCAAAAGTTTGAACACATATTTGGGACCAATTAAAGCTTCCAGAATATCTTGAAAATCAGCTCAGTGTAGAGTATATTACTACAATCCCATCTGGATTTAAGCAAAGCAAAGTTGTTCCTAACTAATTTCCATTGTACCTACACGTGTGTCGACCTTTCTGGTCATGCACTAGCAAAACCACCTTTGTATACCCTTTGCTTAAGAAAACCCTAAAAAATTCACAGACACCCAAAGTCAACAGTCAATTTGAAGTTACACACAGAGAGAGCCCTACTTTTTCCAGTTATTAAAACCAGGACTGAAAATGGTCCACGGGGATGGATATTGGCTGCATCTAAACTCTTGAAACAGTGCAGTTTGACACCACTTTTACTGCCATGGCTCTCAATGCTGTGAAATCCTGGCAGTTGTAGTTTGGGGCGGTACCAGCATTCTTTGGCAGAAAAGCCTGAAGGTCTTGTGAAACTACAACTCCCATGATTCCGTAACTCTGAACCAAGGCAATTAAAGTGGTGTCAAACTGCATTAATTAGACAGTGTTGATGCAGCTCTTAGAAAAGGTGTTACATATTGCCAAAGAAGCATAAAAGAGCATAATGTTTAATTGGTGCCAGGGCCAGACCCTACAATGCCTCAGCAGAAGAGCCTAGGCTGTTCCTATTGTCCTTCCAATAGCCCTTAAATATTTTTTTAACTGAGTCAGGCTTTTGGCAGCCGCTTGATTGCTGAGGAAGAACTTTGTATCATTTAGGTGATGTATTACTCTTAATATTGGGTTTCGGAATTCTGTGTCACTTTGTTTTAATCAGAATGTACCTCTGGCCTTTCAGATATCGTTGAACATCAAATTCCAGGAGTCAGGCTTAAGTAATGGCAAGAAATGCTAAGACTTAAGAGTACAACAATATATAGAGTATTGTGAGGTTTTTTAACCTTGGATTTGTCTTTCCTTTTAATGAATTTTATTTTAGTATTCCTGTAAATTGCATTGGATCTTGTTTTCGTAGCACATCAATCCAATTAAAAATTGATTTGTACTACAAATGGCATACTGTTTTGAAGGGTAGAGAAGCACCACAGTAATGTCCAGGTATGTGAGATAGGGTGCATATTAATGTCGTTTTTCCCTTCAAGCCTTTAGTTTTATTATTATAGCCTTTTCATTATTATACTACTTAAATTGTAATGGACAGAGAGTTGCCACTTTGCCACAATCTAATACTCTGGGTTCTTATGCAAAGAACATGACGGTAGTTGCAATATTGGCCAGGTTGGACTGTCCAAGGGCTGCGCTGTGTAGTATAAATAACAAGCAATGAAGGTACATTCCACATCTGTTATGACACTCATATACTGGATAGCCATGTAGCACAAGTGTGCACCAGAAGCTGATTTGCATGGCTGTTATCATGCAATCTGATCCTTCTCTTCAACCACTTCCTTTTACAAGTCGCCCTTGTTAGTATAATTCCAATTATTACTCACAACTCGACAAGATCTATTGAATCAATTTAACTTACATAACTTTTAGGTTACCAAGTTCTCATTAACTCAGTTATAGTTGTGACTGACAACTGGAATTAGAATGCAATGTATCCAAAATCTTACATCTGAAGCTGAGTTTTTAAAGTCTTCTCAGTTTTTTTAAAAAAGCAGAAGCAGGGAAAGTTTGGGATTTTATGTGCCCAGAGTTGAGAAATTTTCATGGATGCCACCAGGATAGGAAAGAAATGATGACAGGCTTGATGAAGTGGCACTGTTCAAATCTTTTTTTTTCTCAGATAGTTAAATAATTCACTACTCCAGTATATGAACATCAAAGCCCTAATGCACAAACTAGAATCACAGGTGCCTGAAAGCATTTTCCCTATTAAATGAAGCTTCTGTACTTTGGCTGTGGAAAAAGCCTCCCTTTTGCTCCGCGTTCTCTGTGCAGAGACCCAGAGATCAGAAAATGCTCAGTTTTAATTGGTGAATCTCTATGACAGTGAGCTGCCTTATTTTATGTATAGTCTAGAAATAAATGAGTGGTTAAACCCTTTGAAATACGCCACTGCTGCAAAAGCCATGGGCTGTAATTAAATTGAATGTGGGGTTGTATTGTCTGCTGCCTTTAGCTATAAACTTGATAATAGACCCTAGTACACCAACTATTGTGTTAGAAGTTGGAACCTAATTAGTTGTGTTGTAGATTTTTCAGCCACTTTGGAAGACCTGTCTCATCCCTCGCCCCCCACCCTCCTTCCTTTTTTCTTTTTTGTTGTGCATCGTTTCCTCTTCAAAAGAAGAAAGCAGGGAAGGTAGCTCTGAAATATCCATGTACCAGCTAATGCTTAATGGGCCATATGTTGTGAATTTGGTGGAGGTGATTTCAGTACAATTTGAATTCAATGTCGTTTTTCAGACAACCTCTCAAAGTATATGCCTGAGGAAAGCCTGTTACAAGCCCTGATGTTTGGGCACTAATTTTGCAAAAGAAAATGACTTGTTTGTTCTCATTCTTGTGTGGTCCAACTGCAGTCTACTAAAAGGTTATTTTAAAAAATAGCTCAATACATTGGCAAAACAAAACTTTAAATCTGAACACTTTGAGAAAAATATGACATTGGAGAAAATAATTACTTTGCTGCCTCTCTCTTCCCTTACCGCCCCTGGTTCTGGACTTTCTTTAATCATGAGTAGCAGGTTTGGGGATGCAATCCCTGCAGGGGAATGGCAGATGGGTGCAACTTGCCTTTTACCACTGAAAGAATGAAATTCTTTATAAAATTCCACTTATGAGATGCTCCTGCAACAGAAAGGGAACTCAGGGTCCTAGCCATTGTGTTTGTGGCTTTGCACACTGTCTGTGCTCATCAATACCCTGAAATTTTATATAGTAACAGCTAAGCCATTGACTATATGGTAGAATACTATTGAGGGATATAACCACAAAGTGCCTCATCTTCTGAAGATGTGTCAAGGAGCGTTACACTATAGCTCTGCAAGGGAAAGAAAGCAGGAGAGTAGTAACTTTACTTTCATAAAATATGTGAACCATTACAAGAGAATCAGTTTCCCATCAGTAGCATTGCCACCTTACTGAGGGTGCCACTAGACAAGTGATTGTCCACATCCACCATATGGAGTTTTCTTTGAGATCTAATATTTAACTTGACATCAAAATTTTCCAGAACCATTGCTTATGCATTTCATAAAACTAGCAAATTAGGGCTGATGTATTATGCGATCACTTACTGCACTGGTAGGAATCAGCTTTGATTGCTGGTTATCTTACTAAACGTACTGTCTTACTCAGGATTCCCTGTTACTGATGGTAGATCCTAGTTCTAGTTAATAATAAATTGTAGCAGTTCTTGTGAATCCTTACTTTAACTGTAGGGTTTTTAAAACAATAAAATTAACCCATACTACTATATGCATAATTAACTTTTTAAATAATACAGTGCAATTCATGCATCTGTGGGACAGATATCTGCAGTTTCATTTATCTACATCTGACAAAATATCCACCTCTCTTGGCATCCTCCACCGAGACTCTGTGGTTTGCTTAGGCCAGAAGTTCTTCATTTAAATAGAGTTTACTATTACAGTAGAGTCTCACTTATCCAACACTCGCATATCCAATGTTCTGGATTATCCAACACATTTTTGTAGTCAATGTTTTCAATAAATCTTGATATTTCGGTGCTAAATTCGTAAATACAGTAATTACTACATAGCATTACTGTGTATTGAACTACTTCTTCTGTCAAATTTGTTGCATAACATGATGTTTTGGTGCTTAATTTGTAAAATCATAACCTAATTTAATGTTTAATAGGCTTTTCCTTAATCTCTCCTTATTATCCAACATATTCGCTTATCCTACATTCTGCCGTCCCGTTTACGTTGGATAAGTGAGACTCTAAGGTATCTGCAGTTTTGCATATCCACACGGAGTCTGGAAATGTATTACCTGTGGATATGGGGCTCAAACTGTAATATGTAATTAATTGGTAAACCATTTTACTAATACCCAAACCTCTTTGCATCTGTCTTTTCTGAGAAGCCTCTGGCTTTTAGCCCTTAATCGATTAGAAACTCCATTACAAATCACAGTAGCTACCATTGAGCTATGCATTGCAAAGAGAAATATTTTGAAGATCCATTATATCATATTATGTTTCATTATGCAAGTGTAATTGATACACATTTTTATTTATTGTTTGCAGTAAATTGCACCGACAGCATGTATTAACTGGTAACTATGTTCAGATGGAGTGCATGAATATTGTAAGAACATCAATATTCTGGAGATAACTAGATTTCCAGGATACTACACTCCCTCTGTTTTCAGTTTTGGACAGTTTGAGTTAACAGCCTACCTGGCCTATTTGTATTAAGTGAAGTTCCCGGGAGTTTTCAAGTCCTGTGCTGCAGTTATCCAAATGGAAGATAACAGTTGCAAAGCTGTGTCTTTCCAGGAAGACTGCCTGAGTTGATAAGGGTATTCTGAGGGCCCATCTCACACCAAATGAGGCAAGATAGGGGTAAATGGACTTCATAGCATCCACATGATGTACAGAGTCAATTTGCTCTATATGTCCAGCAATGTCACTTAACATGATTTGTTCTCCATTATCCAAAGTTGGGGGATGTCCCAGAGCTTCCCCAGAGCTCTGGACTTTCCCCACACTTTGGGCATGAGTAAACAGTTTGGCTGGTTCAGAACTGGCCATCACTATTTACATGGCTATCCCACTTTTCCTTAGCCTAGATAGCCTGGAGAGAGGGATTGCACTTACTGTCACCGTGCTGTCCCCAAAGTAGTGGTGAACATGGGATATGAAATTGCTTGTGTTTGTCATTCATCAACATTTGCTAATGCTTGCTGAAGCATCAGCATAATCAGAAAGTTGACTGGGGAAAAGGAGGCTGGCTATACAAACTCACCCGAGACTGATCCTGAATACTGTACTCTGGTGTAGTCCCAGCATAAATGACTTGTATAGATGTGCCTGAGCCACTTTGATTGCATGTGCTTCAAGCAGTAGTACTGATTTAAAAGCTCTTCCCTGTCTGTGAGCCAAGATGCATCTATACTGTAGAATTAATACAGCTGACACTACTTTAACTGCCATGGCTCAATGCTATAGAATCAAAGGAGTTATAGTTTTAAAAGCTCTTTAGCATTCTCTGCCAAAAAGGACTGGTGCCCTCACTAAGCTACAAATCCAGGATTCCATAGCATTGAGCCATGGCAATTAAATTGATGTCAAACTACATTAATTCTACAGTGTAGATGCAGTCCTAATAAGGAATGCATCCCTCTTCAGACCAGATTTAACACAACTTCCTGGACAGATGAATCCCCTCCAAAAAATGTGTCTAGAGAGGTGTCTGGATTAAATTTCACTTCAAACTTTTCTAATGGTGAAGTGTTTGATGACTTTCTGCACCTTATCCTTACTGGGGTGTTGGGACTAGAAATGTACACAGTATTCCAAGAGAGTAAGATAATTGACAAGTTTGTCTTCAATTCATTTTCTGAGGATTCCCAACATAGGTGCTAAACACTAAAGTCGGGATTTTCACTGAGTGCTCCATTGGATGCTGCAAGATTCCTTTAAATGTCAATCATTGCTATTCATCTGCATATATACAAAAAGTATATATAGTGTTCCCTCACTTATCACAGGGGTTAGGTTCCAGGACCACCCACAATAAGTAAAAATCCACACAGTAGGGCCATTATATTTATTTCAATATTTATACATTTTAGTAGTTATACACTATTTAAAGTCTTTATCAACCAATCGTGTGTTGATAAATCACCTTCTTTTCCTCCTGTTTCCGCTTGGGCTCCTTTTCTCTCCCTTTGGCTTCTCTTTCCTCCCTTCCTTAGGATGTAAATTGTAATTTTTAATGATTTATAATAGTCTTTTAGAGTTTATTAAAAAACCGCAAAACAGCGAATCCACAAAAAGTGAACTGCAAAGTAGTGAGGGAACACTCTACTAATTATAGTTTCTTCCTTTACACTTGGTACCACATTTGCTCTTCCAGTGACCATTCACCCAACCTGAGGAGATCTTTTGGAGCCCTTTTCATCCCCCTTTTTATTTTTACCATGCTGTATAATTTGGTGTCATTCATAACCATACACTGCCCTATTTGGGAAATATTTATGAACAAGTTAGAACAGAGAAGCTTATCTTTGAACTGTAGCCCCTGTGATAATTTACCTTTGACTGTGCTGACAAGGGCTAATGGAATTTGCAGTGCAGCAATGTCTGGGGAGTTACATTTTGCCAAGCACTATTCTATATGCTTGATAGTACAAGTTCCAGAACTTCATCACTCTTTGTCTCAATTGTCATACTTCCTCTCTGAAATGTCCATTCAGGCAAAAGCACATGTCCTACAGTGTATTCTGCAGTGATCAAGGACACAACTTGATGTTTTTGCAGATAACTTTAAATATCAGAGATTGGCAAGTGAAGTGGGGCAGAGGACAGGATTTATTTTTCACTCCTGAACTCCCCACACCAACATGACCAGAAGTGTTTTCATATTTGGCCAATTTATCTGGAGGTTTTTTGTTTGCTCATTTGTTTTCAGTATATATGTGGTTGTCTATTATTTTAAAGATATTTGGAGAATTTTGTTGTTTTGAGAACTTCCAGGGGTTTCAGTGGGGAGTGGGGGTTTGGATGCTGAAAAACAAGATCCTGCAGGTTGTGCTTTCACCACCCCTGTCCTATAATACGCACAATGTACTCAATAATATCAATTTCTAGTGCTATTGTGCAGTTGTATGCCTCTGATCCTCTTTCTAAGATTTGGGTGGGAATTTTGACAGTTACCTTGCTGTGATGCCAGACAAATGAATCATGTGGATTTAAGTAATGCTGAGTATTTATTGACAGCTTTTTGAGAACATTGACCCCAGTGAATTCATACCACAATTATCAGAGAAAGATTGTTTTCGCCTGCTTGTGTAATAGATTTTTGAGATTTTAAAAAATAAATTTTAATGTATAATTATGAAAAAAGGAAAAGTGGGGGAAATACATAGGATAGAGACATGAACTAGGCTTTTACATTAATATACGATGAATGTTTTTTTGAAAAATGATTTTTTTAAACTGATGTCTTTTCATTGCATGTTTGTTTATTTATTTATTTATTTCCAATATTTCTTTCCCGCCCTTCTCTCCCTAAGGGACTCAGGGCAGCGTACAATTGGCAACAATTCAATGCCGACACATCATTAAAAACAAACAGCATATAAAATCTATTACAAATAGTTAAATACAGTATAAAATATAAAACATATGGTTAAAATCCGTTCATCCAATATTCTCGTGCTTTATCCATACATCACTCTGGGTCATCTTTGTCGTTTATTCGTTAAAAGCATAAACTAAAGCAATAAGATCTAATGACCATTGAATGATAGGTGATACATGTTTACCTTTCATACTTTGGAATATTAGTCAAATCCCACTTTGCCAGATCCTTGAGAAATCTTGTAGAACAGGTGAACTGCTAGGAGGTCTATTTTACCAATCTCAGGAGTCCTATCCAGAATTTACACCTTCAGCAGTCCTGCTTTTACTGAATTGCTGTCAAGCCAACTTCTACAGTGACCCCATGAATGAGAGATCTCCAAGTCTCAACAGCCCTGCTCAGTCAATTGATACATCCAGTCTAATAATGGTTGCCATTCTAAGGACAAAGTTTACTTATCAGTTACTCAATACCTATTTTGCTTCAGATATTCCTAAAAAGAAAACTGTGTGCAGCAGAGAGCTTGTAAAGGACTGCAAATCAAAATTGATGGGGAATTAATTAGGAATAGCCTTACTAACCTAGACAAGTTCAGATTTTCAGGGCCATATCCAAGTCTACAAATACTAAAACACATAGTCACACACACATACATATTGTTCATATTATAAGGAGTAACCACTGATTACATCCACATATTCCACAAAGAAACATGACATATATTAGATTGTCCATATTTAATTGAAATAAAAATTGTATTAGAAATCCATAAAGGTGGATTTTAAAAGCCAGCATTTTAAAACTAGGCATTCATTTCAGCTTTGTTGACAATATAATTAATGCTTCCAAGACAGCAAGAGTAACTTGGAGTATGTAAAATTGATCATCTGTATATGGATACCAAAATTTTTTACAATTGTAAATATTGCCATAGTGGATCTGTGTGTAACTGTTAAGTAAATTTTGTCCTTAGAATGACAGGAATTCTTAGTCTGGACCTATCAGTGATTCAAAGTTCAAATCTTATAGTTAACCACTTCTTCAATTTAAAAAGCTTGCCTTACTGTCTTCAAATTAGTGATATCCCATTGTTTTGCGTGAACTTATATATCAAATTGTGCTGAGATTATATGCACTAACTGAAGGGGGCACCATTCTTTTTTCTTCTCCGTATTGGAACCAAAAGTATCTTATCCAAAAAGAGTTTTGATCAAGCCAAATTTGCAAATTATTTGTACAAGTCATAAGATATGTCGTACAATACAAACTCAGATGTAGGAAATGACATTTATTTTCCAAAAATGATAGTTGCATCTGGGCAATGAAGGTCCCCACACCAATTACCAAAGTACAGTATTTATTCCTTTAATACTTATTAACAGGTTTTGAGGTTCTGCTGAAAGAAAACAGCTCACACTTGGCATCAGTTGAAAAGAAGCAGCACAATACAAGTGTAATGTCATGAAAACGTACACACTCTGAAATACGATTTTGAAAATCTCTTTTGGCTGATGGTTGCTACTACGCAGTAAAACAGAATAAAAGGAAACTCTGTGCAATAGCATTATGTTATTATGGAGAAGCTGACTGCTATCTTAGATCCATGTAGTGTGCATTCAGTCAAACTAGAATCAGTTTGTTTCAGTCGATTTGAAGATGTGCGTATTTTGACAGGGGTCACCAAATTGTAGTTGGCTGGATTTAATATCTGGTCATCACGTCTAGCCAGCTGTAAAGCCAATCCTGCCACAACACTGCTGTAGTCTCAACAATAAAAATTGAGGTTTGTTTAGAAATCGGACTTTATATGTAAAACTATAATAAACTGTAATAAAATAAACATTTTATTTATACGTCTATTATTTTTGAATTAAAACATTTATATTCATCCTGTATCATAATGTTTCAGAACACGGTGGAGAGAAAAGGCAATTCAAACAATAAAGAACATGTTAAAATAAATTAGAACTGTCTAAAATATATAAAATGTCAACTATATAAACAGTTTCAAACCATACATTCCAGAAATTTAAGCTCTTCCCCTATGCCAAATTAGTGCCAAATGAGCCTCCAAGGTAAGGGTATCACATAACCAAGCCCTCTCTCATGTCTCTATGTAATGCATTGGTCTCACTGATGTGACTCAGTTTATGTTCATGTATAAGGAACTTCGAGTTTCCTAAATATGGTGAATACATGACATTCCAATTGATTTCAAAAGCTAAGTAGGGTCAGGCCTGGGTTAGTACTTAATAGGAATACCTATAGGGAGACTTCAATGTGATGCTGCAGGCTAAATTCAGAGGAAAGCAATGGCAAAATTACATCCCTAAGACAGTGATTCTCAATCTGTGAGTCCCCAGATGTTTTGGCCTTCAACTCCCAGAAATCCTAACAGCTAGTAAATTGGCTGGGATTTCTGGGAGTTGTAGGCCAAAACACCTGGGGATCCATAGGTTGAGAACCACTGCCCTACAGGGCCGTAGCCAGAAAAAAAATGTCGGGAGGGGTTTTGAAAATTTCGAGGGGGGGGTTGAACCCCTAAAAAAAAAACCTCGCTACAGGCCTGCTGCCCTAAGAAAACTCTATGAAATTCACGGGGCTACTATCAGTTGACAGGCAACTTGAAAGCCCAGACTTTCTATAAAGGTACTTTGCCCTGAAATATCTGTGAATTAATTCTCTGTGCTAGAAGATAACACAAACCAAGCAATACCATTTGTATTTTCACAATGGTACTGAACAAGAAGAAGAATGTCTGGATATTGAAGAGAGCTAATAGCAGTGGTTCTCAACCTGTGGTCCCCAGGTTTTAGGCCTACAACTCCCAGAAATCCCAGCCAGTTTACCAGCTGTTAAGATTTCTGGAACTGTGGTATTCTGTGGATAGTAAACAACAAATCCGTGGGGCCTGAAGCAAATCAAGCCTGAACTGTCCCTACAAGCCAAAATGACTACACTGAAATTGTCATGTTTAGTCACGTCATGAGAAGGTATGACTCATTAGAAAAGACAATAATATTTGGTAAAGGTAGAAGGCAGCAGAAAAAGAGGAAGACTGAATTACAGAATAGACTCAGGTCTCTTCTACACAGGCCCCAAAGCCTGTGATAGGTAATGGGTGTACCTGTGGAGACCAAATGACACCTCAGGTAAACCCAGATGAATGTAGAGTAGACATGGTTTTCCAAGTTTACTCTGCATTAATTTGACACTTGCAAGATCTGGAACTTAAGCAAAGATCCTGATCTTTGCAAGTTCTGGCCTATGGGGATTGATTCCCGGAACTGCTTCTTCAGTTCTTTGGGTTCCTGGAACCCGAAGGAGTGGGAGGACATCTCACCCCACCCCAGACCCCCATTCCCGTCCCCAAAAAACTTACCAGAGGGGCTTGCTGGCTGCACAGGCCCCTCTGTAGAGTCTTCTTGATGGGAGAAAATTGTACGTCAGGAGGTGGGGTGGGATTTCCCCCTCCCACCTCCTGATGCATCATTTTCTCCCATCAGGAGGACTGTGCAGAGGGGCCTGTATTGCCGGCAAGTTCCTCTGGGGAAAATGGAGGGTTGGGGGGTGACTGGATGCCATCCCCCAAGTGAAAGCCCAGGGTTGTGGGGGTGGGATGGGGAGAAACCCGGTAGAAAGTGAGTTTTAACCCGCTTCTTCCCAAGTTTTTGTTAAGTGTAGAAGGGCACTCTGTCAAGAAAGCCACAGCACTGAGTCTGCAAGACATGAGCAAGGCTGATGATGACAGATGTCTTGGCGGTCTCTTTTTCATAATTACCATAATTAATTTGTAACTATGGTCAAAGAAATTAACAAAGATTTGTCAGGAAGAGTCAGAAAAATTGAAAATTGATGGTGATTACTCTGATTTTAATGTCCAATCCATGAATTTAATTAAAATTATGCATATAAATTATTTGTAGAATAAACAAGGTTTTGGGTGACCTTGTAGCCTTTCCGTTCATGGCTGATATGGCAAATTTGCATACTCTGCTTAGTTTTATAAAATCTATCAGATGTAGTTATACTTTCTGCTTGTTTGACTAGCTTCTTGAAATCATGTCATCCAATCTTTACTGCTTGTTCCTCAAATTTTATTTTGTGACTAGCTATACAGATACTACATTAGAAATATCTACGGATCTTGGCAAGAGTATGATAATACAGCTCAGTCTCTCCCCTCGCTGTACACATTTGCACACAAACACACATTGCTGTCAGGGAAGCTTCACCTGCTTTCACCTGTAGTCACTGTAGTTTATTTATAGCATTGCATTGGTCTGGCAAGATGAATTAAGCTGGTTCAGTTGCTTAGATAAAAATAGTTGCTTTTGAGAGAGACTTGCATTATTGCAGATAAGCCACATTTACAGTTCACTGAAGCAAGATAAACCCATTGAGATCTTCAAAAGCATCTGTGCATTGTTTCAGACTTGATACTTCACGCTAAAAATATCTAAATATCTAAACAAAAATACAAGTATGTGTTACAGTAAAAGCCATAAATCAACTTTGCAAAGGTTTTCACCTACTAAGGCCAGCATAGTCCATGAGGTATGCTTACAAAAACCTCTGTAAATATCTTGATTCTGCTTTTTGCCTGGGACGGGCGAAATAAGGATGTTGTCATTCACTTGGCAGTCCACAATACATAGCTGGTGGGCAGTTTCATCTTGGTGAGTTACAAGCTGCTCAGGCTTGATATAAATCCCTCTTGCTAACTTGGAGCACTATCTTGAGTTATAAAACAATTCCCTGAAATGTGTTTTGGCTCACTTGCTTTTGTTGTCTGCGACCCTGTGATGTGCATAAATATCTTTTTTTAAGAGGGTGTGCATGTGTGTGTATCACATAATTGAAATGCTTGGTACCAGATATGTTTTGGATTTTGTAATACCTGTATTTGCACATACAGATGTTGTGTTGTACAAAATTGTTGGGACTTGGGAATTGGATCCAGAGCAGTGTCAACACCATATCATGGATAATGTCCTTAAAAGGACAGTAATATTGCTAGCATTTAGTGTCTGCCATGGAAGAAGGCATGTTCTGAGTTCCTTATTTTTTGGTCATCTCTTCCATGTTGTAATGGTATGCCATTTGATGCTATTCTCAGATGTTTTCCATCTGCTTTAGTAAAAACACTTTCCCAGAATAATGTTTTTCTGAAACATTCTTTTGTTTTCTGAAACAAATATACTCCTAACAAATCAAACAATTCAGCTGAAGGTTATGGTTTGGTACCATAGAGTTCACGCATCACATTTTGCTTCTGGCAGGCCCAGCTGTGGCCCCTTTACATAGATCACTTCCAAGCCAACCCCATTCATTAATACTCCTCAGTCATTGCTTTGTTTCTGTTTAATGTAGCTCAGAATACAAAAAATAAACAAAAGCTAATTGGTGAAGTAGCAAAGCTGTATAAAAAACTTTACATAACTAGAAATTTGAAATTATTATTAAGTTATTATGCAGAAATTAATTTTGCTGTCTAGTAGCTTTATTTACCAGTTAAATACTTAACTATATTCCATGTGGTACAATCTACTGCAAGATCTGTTGTGCATGTCTCATTGAAAGTTATTTATGTCCGAGCAGCTTATATAGAAGAACATTTGCAATGATTTTGCCTTAAAAATACATACGCATACTTGCATACTCCTACCTAACCCCCCTATGCAACCCATTCACTAGGGCTTGATTCCTTGCTATGTAATCCTTGTGTTCTTGTGAACTTCCTGAAAAAGCTCCAAAGTATACATGGGAGAATAATATCATTGAAGCTATAGGAGAAAAACACTACCCCTTCTTCTCCTTGATACTGGCTTGAATGCAAGGACTATGATTTTTCAGAATCCAAGTCCACAGCTCCTCCAATCAGAACTACAGCCTGTCTTGTGGTCTCAAGCAGAACCCAGCTGAGCTCTAATGACTGCTTGAGTAAATGTTGGAATTGCATGAAGTATCCAGGTGTAAAACAAGCCAGGGCTCCTGAACCTTTAGTAGTTGTAAAACAGGGAATTTCAGGAGATGTAGTTTGGATGCAAGTAGCACTAACCAATGTTCCTTTGTTTTGACTTTTAAAACTGTGGGAGTCCTATCTGCTTCTTTGAGCTGGACAACATAGAATAGCCTGTTTTTCCTTCAAGCTAAGATCTTCTATGTCCTTCTTCTTTGCTCTCCATACAGCTTTTGATCTGCTATCTGCATGCCGCACTTTCTTTGTGCAAACTTCTTGATGCCATTTGGGGGGATGAGTAGGGGACTCATCTATCCGCTCCTAGAGTGAGGAGAGTCTTGTAGACATCTATGAACATTGCAAGAGTGCTGCTTTCCTTGAAACATCTAAACTCTGTGACTCATATGTTTAGGATTGCTTTTTACACATTTACTTAATATGACTACTATTCCTTTTGTTTCATGCCCATTGTCCTGTATTTCCATAAATACATATTAGCTAAGGAGAGCTTTTATTGTAAAAGTTAGGAATATATTTTTGGAGGGTGTGTGCTGCATTCATAGGTATGTGTATGCAGTATATGTGTATTTTGCCATGTTGGTGGTGGTGCTGAAGTTTACATTTTAGTGCTTTCAAAATATAGTTAAAACAGCAGAGAAAAGACTGCCTGATGTAATAGGTGAGTCTGCTTTTTACCACTATTCTTTTAACCTCTGTGATTCAAAAGAGCCACTGGGTTGTGAAGGCAAGGTCTGTGTCACCCAAAAGCTTTCAGATCAGCAACTTTCACAGGGTGAAATTATTTCTCGTGCTTTCTCAGCAGAGATGGCAACTGGCAATGTTTGTTCCTCTTCTGAGGGTGAAATTGCCAGTGGGAGAATAAACATCTAATGTGCCTCTGGAAGTTTTCTGATGGGTGTTAGCTTCTCCTTGCTAATAGGGAACTGATCTGGAATGATCCCAAGAAAGTAGGCTGCTGAAGATCCAAAAGAAATCGCCAGGTATTTTTATGCTTTGTAACTGCAGATCACTTGAGTTTAAGCTGAAGAGTGTTAACTTATTTTGCCACAAGGCAAACTAGTGTTCTCTCCCCTCCTGAACCTCACCCCAGGAAGTTGAGCCAAGCTGGAGACCATGTTTTATGAATGCTTTTATGTCCTTCAAATCTGTTGTAATTAAAATTTCATCAATAAAAGAAGGTGCTTCAGGTTGAATCTCCATTATACAAAATGCTTACAATGAGAAGTGTTTTGGATCCCTCACCCAAGACTCTGGAACACAGTCAACCTATGCATTCAATGGGGTAAGAGGCATAGAGGCTCAAATTAAAGTGAAAAACCACAAATAAATCACTATTCTTTTACCCAGGAGAATACCTGGTTCAGTTTTTTTAGGTCAATGGTTCTCAACCTGTGGGCCCCCAGGTGTTTTTGGCCTACAACTCCCAGAAACCCCAGCCAGTTTACCAGCTGTTAAGATTTCTGGGAGTTAAAAGCCAAAACATCTGGGGACCCACAGGGTGAGAACCACTGTTCTGGGACCTCTAGCATGACTTCATGGTCAACCAGTGGCTGGAAGCTGACTATAAAATCACCTTGGAAGACCTAGGGATTGCTAAAGAGGGATTCTTCCTAGAAATCTCTAGGTCTTCTAGTGAGACCAGGAGAAATTGACCATAAAGCTGCGTTGGAGGGTTTAGAGATTTCTAGAGAGAACATTATAATCAAATTTGTGCATAATTAAATTTGCAAAAGTCAACCCCACAGATGTGAAAGCCTGACTGGATTTGCATATACATGAAGGGATATCTTGGAGATGGGATCCAAGCCTAAACACAACATTCATTTATATTTCAGATACAGCTTCTACACACAGGCAAACTTCAGCCCTCCATGTTTTTGGGCTTCAACTCCCAGAAATTCCAGCCAGCTTACCAGCTGTTAGGAATCGTGGGAGTTGAAGTCCAAAACATCTGGAGGGCCAAATTTTGCCCATGCCTGTTCTACATATAACCTGAAGGTAATTTTATAATAAATATTTTATTAATATTGTGCAAGAAACAAAATCTGTGTGCATAAACCATCAGAAAGTAAAGGTTTCAGCCATCAATTAGAACAATTTTGGATTTTGGATATCCAAATAGGAGTTGCAACCTGTACTTGAACAATCAGGAAAAGATTACAGAAAAAGAAAGTCTGCAATCTCAACTGCCTTAGCAACTGCACTTACACTTCTTTGACTGCACTGTGGCAGCAAAGCCATTCTGCTCAAAAAAGATGTACCATTAAGGTAGCTTCTGGTGCAGAGTTTGTTTGCATGCATACATCTTATTGTGTTTAATTGTATGTCTGCTTTAATAGGTACTTCCACTGCAGTTTCTGGCATGACCAGAGGAACTGTACTTTAGTGAGAGTAGTGTGTATTTTTAATGACTGAAATTATGATGCAAACATATTTCCCTGGCTCTATGATGTCATCACTGTCATGGATGGTTGGAGTTTAATAATGAAGAAATCCACTTAATTCTGTTAGTTTATTTGAAACATGGTTAAAACATGTCAGGAGACAGTAGAAGAATGGCTATGGGAAAGGAGATGGAAAAATATTCAAAAATATGAAAGCTACAGTACAGGCACTGTGGTCTTAGCTGAAAATAAATGTTTCACTTTCAACAAAATGTTCTGAGTTTCTACCCTCGCTTTTTTTTTAGCATTGCTATATTTTAATTGTATTTTAATTGAAATATATGTCTATGCAATCTTTTAGATTTTAAATATTTTTCAGTCACTGGAGATGTTACATGTACACCAAAAAGGATAACATACACACATTTGAAAATAAATAAAATAAACTTTGCATTACGAAACTATTGCTGCTGCTCAGTCGTTTAGTCGTCTCCGACTCTTCGTGACCGCATGGACCAGTCCATGCCAGAGTTCCCTGTCGGCCGTCACCACCCCCAGTTCCTTCAAGGTCAACCCAGTCACTTCAAGGATACCGTCCATCCATCTTGCCCTTGATCGGCCTCTCTTCCTTTGTCCTTCCATTTTCCCCAGCATCGTGATCTTTTCCAAGCTTTCCTGTCTCCTCATGATGTGGCCAAAATACTTCAGCTTTGCCTCTAATATCCTTCCCTCCAGTGAGCAGCCGGGCATTATTTCCTGGAGGATGGACTGGTTGAATCTTCTTGTGGTCCAAGGCACTCTCAGGATTTTCCTCCAGCACCAGAGTTCAAAAGCGTCTATCTTCCTTCGCTCAGCCTTCCTTATGGTCCAGCTCTTGCATCCATAGGTTACTATGCAAAACTATAGAAAGAATCATTTCAGGATTTGAGAATGTAGGGATGTTGGGAGGCACTGGTTTCAGAAAACAGTCTTAGACATTTCTCACATTTCACTTTAAAACTTAATGTTTCTCTGGAGATTCAGTGTAGTTCATAGCATTTTCATATATACACTGACCACTTCATGTAGACTCCAGGCAACTAGAAAGTGTGTTTAAATGGTGCAGGAATTTGAATTAGAAGCATTAAACCAGGATAAGCAAAATTGGGGGATAGTCTGAAATAGGATAGTCTAATGTGCATCAGTGCGCTTTTTAGTAAACCAGTTAAGGGATGGGCACTCTGGCGATCCAGACATGCACATTATGGCAGAGGAATGGAAAACAAACCACAAAGTCTCTATGGCTGTAAAGCCATAGAAACTGTGTATCCTGAAACCAGTAACTTCTGTGGTGCGTATAAACACCACCCAGGCCTCAATGTGGTTCCTGTGCTTGATGTATGATCAGTTCCACATTTGAATTGCTTCCTACCCTGCCACTTTAATCTCACATTAACTGGACAGTGCAGGTATGACTCATGAAGGAACTAAATGTTTCCCCATTTTGTAACATATTAGGGAATCTGAAAAACACACACACAGGGTGTCAAAGCTAGGAGGATTTCTAAATCAGTCCTAGCACTGTGATGAGAGTGGGCTTCATTCTATGGGTAGTGTTATCAATTGAGCCATACTGCTGAATCCAGCTGCTTCTTTGTAACATCTTTATATTCTTATTCCTATGGTTGAGCATGATTTGCACTAACCCTGATTGCTGTTGTTCTCATATTGGCAGAATAAAGAAAGTATGATATTTATGATACCTTTGCAAGTTAGATATAGTCTCAAAATGTATATTTGCAGACTAGTCTGATAGGAATTGGAGGTGTCTCATTACACCTAATTTGATAGCTGTATACCTCAGTGATAGTTTGAGAAGAGTCTAGCCTGCAGATTTCATGACCTCATCAACTGATTTGACCCAATTTGGAGGCTTTTTTCTTCCCCAATTCATGTGTGTGCATGTATGTCTCTTAGCATAATGAAGAGTCTTAGATGGCTTAGGAACTTTTGGTTGGTCTAAATAAACGTATTGTTCAGCAGCGAGTTTCGAAAATGAGAACTTGGGTTTATAACTATATAATGCACCATGAACAAGGTGCTAGAGCCCTTCACTATGATACTTTGCTTATGGTGCACAATACAGATATAAATATAAGTCTTTTGTTCTAGTATAACAGTTCATTTGTCTGACTAGTCTTCCCTCCCTCAAGCTTTTTCCAAAAATGACTTGACTGTTATAGGATATTACGGTTTGCTTTTCATTAGATCATATCGTGTAACAATTCCATTTAAGTATTTCCATATAAGTAGTAAACTTTAAGTAGATTTGCTTTCTAATAGGTAAAGGTAAAGGTTTTCCCCTGACATTAAGTCTACTCGTGCCCAACTCTGGGGGTTGGTGCTCATCTCCATTTCCAAGCTGAAGAGCCCGCATTGTCTGTAGACACCTCCTAGGTCATGTGTCTGGCATGACTGCGTAGAGGGCAGTTACCTTCCCAGTGGAGTGGTACCCATTGATCTACTCACATTTGCATGTTTTCAAACTGCTAGTTTGGCAGAAGCTGGGGCTAACAGTGGGAGCTCACCCCATTCCCTGGATTCAAACCGCCAACCTTTCTCATAGGACCAATGATTGTTAAAAACACCTTAGAAGTAGCAATGGTGTTAATTGTATAAATAAGCATCAGTAAAAATCTGCCAATCAGGTTAACCTGAAATTGAATACACAATCTGAGCAATGGCTCTGCTTGATGTTTTAGTCTGTTTTGTTGTTTCTGTTTTTTGTAAATGTCTCTTCACACATAACATTGGAAGGAAAAAGAATTTTCCAATAGAATATAGATTTCTGCCAGCATTTTTTTTTGCATTCCCACACATCAGTGTCATGTTTAGATGTCACCTTGTAATAATTCAGATTTTTTCTTCATGTGTGAAGTAAACTCTTATATTGGCATTGGTATGTGTTTAAGTCCTCTCAGTAGCCAGAAATGTTCTGTGTTATGGGAGAGAATTGGAGAAATGGGTTGCTGTGAGTTTTGTGGGCTGTATGGCCATGTTCCAGAAGTACTTTCTCCTGATGTTTCACCCACATCTATGGCAGGCATCCTCAGAGGTTGTGAGGTATATTGGAAACTACACAAGAGAGGTTTATATATCTGGAAAGTCCAGGGTGGGATAAAGAACTCTTGTCTGTTTGAGGCAAGTGTGAATGGTGCAATTAATCGCCATGATTAGCATTGAAAGGTCTTGCAGCTTCAAGGCCTGGTTGCTTCCTGCCTGGGGAAATCCTTTGTTGGAGAAATGTTTACAGCAATTACTTGACTTAGTCTTCCATTGTATGAACCAACAGATAGTGATGAATTTCATATTTCCATTATGATTTAGTTCCTTGTGTTTTGTTTCTCTTATGACAATCCTGCAATTTCTTTCTTAACCTTCCAAATTCATCTTAAGGTTAGTGACCCTTTGATGAGTAGATTATCTACCCTCACAAACAGGTGGCCATCTTTTTAGGTTGAAATCTTCTACTCAGTTCAATTGGTGGAAGAAATTCCCATTAAGCTTAGTTTATAAGATGGCACTGGTAAATACAGAATTGACTATGCACAATAATTACATATTGATGTCTTAGTTCTGTATGTAGATCTTGTAGGTGTTGAGGTGTTGCATTGATTCTGCCATAAATTCAATAATATTAATTGATGAAAGAAGATTATCACACTGTTTTAATTAATATCAGCACTCAAGATTATCAGAAAGCAGCAGCAGCCTAGAAATAAATTACCAGTCAGAATTGGATTTGAAATTTCTTGGATGGTAAATATTTATCTCTGGTGAAGAAAAAGCCAAACAATATGAGCTCCAAACAGTTCTGATGAAAACAGTTAATCAATTTACTCAGAAGCAAGCTGATTTTTTTCTGAGAAGATTCAAAACAATGATGAAATTCATTTTCGTTTTAAGATTTTTCAATTTCAGCAGCAGTGGCATGCATATATCAAGTGTTTCCTTTTTGTCAGTACTATATGTCAAATATCAAACATGTTTTTAAATTTTTCATTCACATCTGATCCCTTTGCTTTTTTTTTTAAAAAAAGTGCATCTCTTATATGACGTGCTGGCCTTATATACATATCTGATTTAATTCAGAAGTCTGCCTTTATCAGTGAGCCTGAAAAATATTGTCTTATCAGCATAGTAAATTTTGAGGAAAAAAAGATGGTTATTGCATCAAGGACTGTCCACTTCTCTTTAAACTCCTGGATACAGAGAGAGATAGAATCAGAAGGTTCAAAATTCCAAATTTATTTGTGCATATTAAGAGAGCAATTTGGGTTTTCCACATTGTGAAGAACATACTATATTGAGAAATAAGACACACCATACTACATCTGGAGGGAGTAGGAATTATATTGGAGGTATGAATTTTCAAGTAAAATTCTATAAATATCCAATTTTTTGTCCTGAAAAAATCAGCAAATATTTGTATCACTTTATTGGGAAAATAAATGTTTCCTAATAAAGTACTCCCAACACACCCAGCCAGGAGTAAGACAGTGGGTCTTGATGATGCTATTATATTCCAAAATATGATAGTAATACGTAAGAAAAAAAATGTAAAGTCAAGGCTGTAGAGTTATCAGTCAGTTTTAGTTCTGATTATCCTAAATACAGCAAGGAGACTAATGTGTAATCCTCTCCTTATTTTATCAGTAATTTTTTTTTTACTAATCATTTTGTTTTCTCCTTCTTTCCAAGAAATGTTTTAAAAATATAGTCAGGTGCTTTTATGGTGTTATGGCCTTCTCATTCATATGGATACATGAACAAGTAATGGGTACTTTCCAAGTAGGTCTTACAGCATTTCCAGACTGTAAAATCACAGTATCCTGTAAAGAGGGATTAACAGAAGTCATTACTTAACTCCTTCTCTTTGCATAGAAAGAGGCATAGTTTGCTTGCTTTTGGAAGTGATTAACTGGACCTAATACCCACTGAACGTATTGTAGACCTGTAGCTCCCTACACATGGTTTCAATAACAAAATTACACTAGAGCCATCATTTTGAGTATGATAGGAGTACAATTCTGTGAAGTATTTCTTCAGTTATTGTTTCTCCAACCAATGCTTACAAATGACATGTTACAAATAGTGAGTTATATGTAATTAATTCTTTTTTCCTAATAATGTTCTATTATTATTGTAACTTAACAAGTTTTGTTTTTGTGGCATAAAGTAGGATTTTTTTTCATAATTCTATATTTATTGGAATGTGGCCTCTCTTAATGGCAGAACTCTTAAGTGACCAGCTACTAGTCAAAGGACACTTAGTATAATGCCAAGTTTTTGACTTTGTTTGTGATTCTAAATACATTACAACTGTACCCTCGATTAGCTTCTGACATGATAAATAAAAATAAAATGACAGAAGAATATCACATGGTTTGAGTGCTGGATTGTGTTGTCCCTTATGGTATATTGTGGATTTCAACAACAACTAGACAAATGGGGAGGAATTGTATTCTATGCTGCAGACCAGTGGTCTACATTTAGATATTTTTTTCTTTAGAGATCAACAATTAGCAGTTACATATACTCTGTGTGTGTGTGTGTGTGTGTGTGTGTGTATCCATATCCATATACATATATGTTTGGGGAAACTATAACTGTAACTAATTGCTTTTCAAAACCAACTCTCTACATTCTGTAGATGCTGAAATCCTAGGGTGCAACTAGTCATTGTAGTTTCCAATTCTATGCAAGAATTATTCAAAATGTTTCCACTGAAATGTAGCAAACATCACAAATTTGAATGATACCCCACAATTCTCAGGATATCTTAAATAAGCTAAAAAAAATTGTAGTAAGCCATTTTTAAGGTAGTGTTTTCAGGAATTTAAAACATGCAGCAAATAAAATCTGATGAAATATGTGCTCTTTTTTCCACTGTTCAGGACTGTAAATCCTATAGTGAATCTTGCTTATAACTTACTCCCTTTATGTGAAAAGTGCTTTTCAGTTCTTATCTCAGTGGTTCCCAAAGCTCTAATATTGTTCTTGTTTGTTTGCTTTTTTTGTTTACTGTACTTATACCCCACCCTTCTCGCCCCCAAAGGGGGACTCAGGGCAGCTTACAAACTATGGCAATTATTCAATGCCAGATTCAGATAATAACAATATTAATAAAACACAATATAATAAAACTGTAATAAAACACATATCAATTAAAATAGTATTTCAAATGATCAAAACTTATTAAAACATATCAAACTTACATTGCATTGTGGCATGATTCCAGGTCTTACAGTCCAATGGCTTAAACGGCCAAAACCCTGATAAATAAATAGCACTCAACATCCTCAAATCATTGTCACACGCAGCCCACCCCCACCTAAAGTCCACCCCACACCCAATTGTCCTTAAGGAATGTCCAGTGAGTTGATGAAAGATTCCCAAAAAGGCGTCCAGCTGGTCCAGTCTATTTAGCCCAGACCAGTCTGTTTGGTCCAGGCGGGAGGGGGTGGCTTGATAATAAAAGTTCAAACACTGAGCGATGGTAAGCCACAGCATCTTCTCCAAGGGCGACAATGACAATGGTGGTAGAACAAGCCAGCGGTAGAACACAGCAGCCAAGGAGGCAATGGTGGAGGAGGCCCCAGGACTGCCTGTCTGGTTTGAATGCTGTAGCGGTGATGCCCAAGGGGGCAACGATGGAAAAGGCCCAACATTAGAGGCAGCCCAGTGCCCTCACCGGAGGCTCCTCTCTCAGCTGATTTTACTAGTCTGGGCTGCAAGGTTTTAAAGCAGCCAGCAGCGTGGAGGGAAGTTGTAGAAGCTTCTTTCTTCTTGTTTTTACAAATGGGGATTGCAGATTAACAGTGTGCATAGGTGTATGAAAATCTATTCAGAAGTTCTCTTCCCACCCCTCATTTGAGTTTAGTAGAAAGTGTTCATAGCATTGAAACTTTCACTTGGAAGTAAACCCCGTGAAATTCAGTTTTTCTTCTGAGTAGACATGCCTAAAATTGTATTGTTAGAGTAACTTGCCTAAGGCCACCTAGGTACTAATTTATAATTGCATACAGACCACACACTTTCCTCACTAAATTTTAGATGCAAGTTTTCCTTGCCATATATTGCTTTTTCTAAAAAGGATTATTACAACTAAATAGAATACATTTGAGGATTCAGCATTGTCTAACTTCTTGCTTTTCATTCCTGGACCTTGATAGCCTCTGTCAGTGTTTCTCAGCTTGAGTGTCCAGTGTATCTTTTAAGAAGAAGAGAAATTGTGTTAGAGATGTGGCCAGGTTTTGTTTTGTTTACATTCCAGAAGTTTGGAACTGGTCTGCCTTGCTGGCTTCAGCAAAGTGCTTTGCTGTGCTCTACTCTGCCCCGCCCTTAACTCTCCGCACAGGCTTAGACCTTGCCATTTACTGACACTGCATTTCCAGTTTGACTGAGGTGTTTTGTTTCAACTGCATTCGCTTGCGGTGCTCCCTTGTTGGAGTTTCTTTGGGAACGCTGTTGGGAATAGTAGCTTTACCTGGGTGCAGAGGGGCATCTGTCACATCTTGTTTAATATTTACATGGAAAATGTCTTTCTCAAAGGCTCTCGGTGCCCCATGTTTTACAGTACATGAACAGTGGGCTAGTCCAGGTGTTTCCTCTTCTGTTTGCGTGATATGTGAATTGGGAATTCAAGAGAAGAGTTGGCAGAATGGAAGAGCTGAGGGTTTGTATTTAACTCTTCTAACTGCTTAAGAGGGGTTGGGACACTCAAAATCCAACTCTCTTCAGTAACCTTTCCATTTTTAAATCTTGAATGTAATCTATTCGAATATTAGTGACTTAACCAGTTCTGGACATTGTTCTTTTCTAGTTTTAAATGGAAATACTGCCTTGCGGATCTAAGCAACATTATGTTTATTAGACTTGTCTTTATGCAGTGCAGTTTGAGTCATATTAAATGTGTGCCTTCAAGTCAGCTGTTGACTTGTGGCAGCTCCATGAATTTCTCTCACATATGTATATGAGACTGCATTTTAGTGGTAGTAATATTAAATTTAATTACTCCTAAATGTGAATTCCACTGTTTTATTTTATTGGGTTTTTTCCCATAAGTTGGAAAACCAAGATCCTAATGGTGTTTGTGTCTTTTCACAGGACAGTCGGCCCAATATGTCAAGACCTCTGATCACTAGGTCCCCTGCATCTCCTTTGAACAATCAAGGCATTCCCACGCCAGCACAGCTCACAAAATCCAATGCACCGGTACATATTGACGTGGGTGGGCACATGTATACCAGCAGCTTGGCCACACTTACTAAATATCCTGATTCCAGGTAATTCTAAAGATTATGTTGCATGACTCTGGCAGCAGTGTTAATTTAGTCACTTTTCCCATTTGATCTCTGTAATTTTTTGCTTACTCAGTGTTAAGACCTTTCATCTGAATGAGTGATCTACTTTTCTGAGTGCAATGCGATCAGAAACATTTTGCTTAATGCACGTAGTTGGGTATTACCTCTTTGCTCAGAACACCACCAGACTTACCTGCATCTTGCATACACCAACTCTGGCATTTCTCACACTATGCAGTGAGTACCAACTTACCAATTGGAAGATCTTACTTAGGAGAAAATATTTCTCAAAATCTCTCAGAATCTGATATTTTACAGTAGATAAGCAGTTGGCTAGTCCAAGAGAAGAACTGGCAAAGTAAAAGGTTTGCGTTCCCAAGCAGCCAGAATTAGAGCACTTGCATGATCAAAGACCTGGGCTTGGCAAGAATGGATTCTGCCACTTGCCTTCCTCCAAACCATGTTTTCTGGACTAAAAAGATCTTAACTTACCACTAACAAGACAACAAGAAAGGAGCCATCCTAACGTCCTTAGTGTGAGAGCAGTCACAGAGAGGGCCTTGCCTCATGTTCTCACCAAAGGTGCCCATGAAGCTGCTGGGAAAGAAAGAAGTGCCTCCCTCAGTTTTTCAAAGCTCTGGCAAATTCATATGAGGAGGTGCAGTCCTTCAGATAGGCTGGCCCTGAACTATATAGGGCATTAAAGGTCATAGCCAGACTTTTGAATTGTGGCCAGAAACAGACTAGCCACTAAATGTAACTGTTGCAACCTGGGAACATCATTTTCCCTGTAACCAGGAACTGTTAGCAATATCACTGTAGTTCGTTGGACCAATTGATGTTTCTGAACAATCTTCAAAAGCAGTGCTGCATAGAATTGGGATGTAACTGAGGCAAGTTAGATCTCTCAAGGGATAAGCACTTTAATTGTGCAAATGCAGCCCTGGCCACTGCAGATACTTGAGCATTCAAATTCAAGGTTGAATCTTGGGGGGGAAGTGATAATCACCCTAACTGCAAATGGCAAACCTGTACTTTCAGGGGGAGTGTAACTTCATCCAGCATACATGTCAACTGACTTGGGGCACCACTTTCTGGTCTAAATTAAGTTTTAGTTTGTTCTTCCTCATCCAGTCCATTAATGTTGACATGAACTGCTGTAGAATCAAAACAGCAACTTGGATTGAAGTGGAAAAGATAGCTAAGCTGTGTATCATCAACATACCATTAACACTTGATCCTAAAATTCCAGTCAGCCTTGAACTGGAGGATGAGTCAAAAGTCCTTGGGAACTTTACAAACCAGCAGCTGAAAGGTTGTAAAGGAGCCTGCAGTATCATCTTCTGGGTTTCTCCTTCCAGAAAGTAATGGAGGCACTATAGAAAAGTGCCTTCAAATCCCATCCCAGAGAGGTAGCCCAGAAAGATACTATGGTCAATGGTTTTGACAGTCCCAGCAGAACTAATAGGTACACAGTTCCCCTGCCCAGTTCCCAGCCGCCATCATTTACTAAGATTACCAAGGCTGTGTACACCCATAATTGGACTTGAGGCCAAATTGAAATGTATCCAGGTAAGCAATCTCATCCATAAACCTCGTGACACTGTAAAGCAAGCATACATCCCAATACCCCAAATAGAATATTGGAGACTAGTTGACAATTATTCCATAGATTTGGCTCCAGAAAGGCTTTTAAAAAGGATCTTACAAGTGCCCCCTTTAGACAAGTTACACACTTCCATTATCTACCCAACCATTCCACTTGTGACCTTTTTTGATAAGTAAAAATGGCAAGGATCTAATTCACATGTGATGACTCTCAATTTTCCAATGATGTTGTCCACATCCTCAGGCAGTAGAAGTTGAAAATTATCTATTGACATTGGATAAACACAAGCTGAGGTAGATCTATGTTAATGCTAGCATTCAAGTCAGAAACTAAGTAATTTTATCTGCAAAGTGCTTTGCAACTTGTTGACAATCTTCCTTGTTGTTGGCATGGCTGTATCAGTCAATGTCATTAGGGGTTACACCTCCCAAGTTTCTTTAAAATAATAAAAATGGTCTGGATTTAGTCAAAATATTTTTTCTATATCTTTTTAATTGTTGTCTAGTTCCCCCCCCCCTCGTTATCTGTTGATTGTTAGTAAGAACTGGAAAAGAAAAGAGGTGGATTAATTCTAAGGCGGTTCTTTAAAAATCTTCAGTGTGTGATACGGAATATCATAATCTTGCAACAATTATACTTGAAGCATTACTGTGTTCTCTCAAATCTAACGAACATCATAAAAAGTAATTGTACTTTTAAGAATGGACTATATATCAGTGTATTGTTTCTCAATTATTGCAGCTGAGTTTGTTTTCAGTTTGTCAGATAAATGAACAACATGAGTACAAACTATATTGGTGTACATAATCCACATCATAGTAGTCTTGTCTACATGCAAACCATCATATTAATAAGGATCCCCCAGTGGCACAGTGGGTTAAACCCTTGTGCCTGCAGGACTGATGACTTGAAGGTTGGGTTGCTGACCTGAAGGTTGCCGGTTCAAATCCAACCCAGGGAGAGCATGGATGAGCTCCCTCTGTCAGCTCCAGCTCCATGTGGGGACATAAGAGAAGCCTCCCACAGGGATGGTAAAAAACATCAAAACATCCGGGCATCCCCTGGGAAACATCCTTATAAATGGCCAATTCTCTCACACCAGAAGCAAGTTGCAGTTTCTCAAGTCACTCCTGACACGAAAAAAATATTATTATGGATAAATGCTTTTCCAGGTGCAAAGACATCTTGAAAGCATTGCTTGCATGTGTGCTTGAGGAAATACTTTTAAAATATTTAGTCTCTTTAGCCATGTGTGATTGCAAGAGTATTCTTTTGGGAGGGGGGCAACATTAGACCACTTACTAGGGTCAATCTTCCAACACAGCTTATGAAATGTAAGGTGGCACCTCTTTCCTCAGACACTGTGTGTTGCCCTTTTTTTCTCCATTTGAAGTGGTGGGAAAGGATGCTCCTTTACAGCTATCTCTTCATTGTCCTGCTGTTCTCCCAGGTTTGTCAGGTAGCAATTGAAATTCTAAAAAATGGTATTGGAATGTGAATGCGGGAGCCAAATCTATCTTTTTCAGATCTTGCTTCATTTTAAAGAAACAGTTGGTATCTGTAGTAAGATGTAATCACCCTGTTGAGAAGCATAGAACCAAAGTTATTTATGGGTCATTTCCTCTTGTAGAGCATTTGGAAGGGATCTGCTTTGGAGCAGCCAGAGATTAAAGGGCTTTCTTGACAATGCAAAGGAGGAGATGGTTCAGAATAGTGGTTAAGCGCTTACAGTGCTGAAAAAAACTCTGTGCTGAATGTCTTTTTTTAAAAAAAAAACCCACACATTTAACAAATCACACATACACACTGCAAAATAACTCTCCTTAATCTCTCTTAACATAAGACAGGTGGGATATATAAGTATTGAGTGCTAATGAGATTTTTTTTAGTATTTCTTTCCAAATCTGATTCCTCTTTCCCTAATACAGGAGCTACTTTACAAGAAACATAGGGTATTAACTATATTAACGTAACCTTTTCAGCATTTGTCAAATTGTCCTGTTATTATCCTTGAAGAAGAATGTCCATTTGACAGATGTACAGATCCAGTGTTTTTTATTGAGGAAACTTGGGAAAGGGGGCTCTTTACATGGGTTATCTCAAGCCATTTACCTGAGAATACACAATGGCATTTATTCAGTGTGGGAAACAGTGCTTCTTTTAAATAGTCTCATATTCCCATCTTATTATTTGTGTGGATTGAAATAGCATTTTGACATGTTCCATGCATTCACTTCTTGGTCATTGCTCTTCAGTGTTTTGGGATGTTAATTGGAGCACAGTGGGTCCTTGGTATCTACTCGGGTTTGGTTCCAGGACCTCCCATGGATACTAAAATGAATTGATGCTCAATTCCTATTATATTCAATGGCACAATAAAATGGTATCATTTTTATAAAATTGATTTTTGGAATTTTCTTTCTGAGCATGTTTAAGTCATTAATAGTTGACTTCGTGGGTGCAGAATCCATGGATATGGAGGACCAACTGTACTTGAATTCTTTTCCAAATGAAATAGCTTCTGCTATGTTTGTCTTTTCGTAAATTGCTGCATAGTTGCTAAGCAGTTTCATACACTGCACGTATATAATTGCAGAACCAAAACGACTCAGCTTGTAGCTTTGCAGCCAACACCCATGGCCACCCACAGGGCATGTTTGAAGCTTCAGGACATAGCTGCCAAGTTCTAGAACGTTTCAGATTGGCGCTGTTCCACCTTTTTGCTGGCTTTGCATTTGGAAAGGCTTGCCATTTGTGGGATTTATTTCCCAGCACTTGTTAAGGAGGAAGCGCAAAGTGGGGAAAGTCCTTTGAATCTGGTGGCATTGTCCTCAAAGTTTTATTTTTGCCAAGAAAATCTTACCTCGAGCTCTGTGGTTGAGCACAAGTTTTGCATGCAGAAGGTCCCAGATTAAATCCCCTATATCTCTTGGTAGGGCTGGAAAGACTCCTTCCTAAAACCCTGAAGACATGTTGTCAGTCTGTGTCAGCAATACTGGGCTAGATGAAGCAATGGTCTGACCCAGTTTAAAATAGTTCCCTGTGTCTTGTTGTAACTTTTTTTATCAGATTCTCTTCATATCTAACTCTCTCTCTGCCTTCCTTCTTACTAGCTAATTTTCAGGTGGACTTAGTCATGACCCCAAAATAGTACACTTATTTGAACCCCATTTGTGGGTTTCGATAGCACAATCCATTGCACATTTTAGCCCCATTGATTTTTAAATTTTAATTATCTGCCACATACAGAAATCATCAAATTTCCCTTAATAGCATCCCTTCCCAACTTCCAAGTATGACACTATGGTGAAGCCTTATTCCTGTGGTCAGAATATTGCTTTTGAATACTTTTGAAGACTGTGAAAGTTAAGATCCAGTTCTGTTTACCACTAGGGGACAATAATGTCTACCACCACCTCAGATTTCTTCGAAGGAAAATGTAAGGAGCTTGGGGAGAGGGGCAGGTTGGAGAAATTATTGTGAAGTTGGATATAATCAATGGGTCATGTTTTGTCCATCCCTGTTTTATAGCATTAATTACCTGATATAGAAACCTCAGCTTTTCTAGGTTTCCTGCTTAATTTCTCCTAACCACTTGTCATTTCTTTGGTAATAGTTCAGTACATGACAACTTCTACTACTACTTTTGCCCTATGACATCAGCAGCTACTTTTCCTGGTGACTTTCTCTTCACCCATTTATTCCTCAGTACGTTATTCCAACAGTCACCGGTCACCGTTTATCAGCGCCCATAGAAACATCTCATAACAAGAAAATATTAAATATAATTTACATATCTGTATCTTTTAATAATACTATCGTTATGCTAAATGTTACAAAGCCAATATTAAAATTTCAGAGCAGTTCCTCTGTTGTTTTCTGGTTCAATGAAGAGATATGTCATATATTTGTATGCTGACACTTACAGCTGTCATTTCCATTCTATGTAATTTATCTCATCATTACTCTCTTAATGACCTAGTCAAATTTTATTCTTACCAATTCAAACAATGTTAACAGCACTTGAACTGTAAAGACATAATTGGATCATGTCATTATTAACAGTGTTTGATTTAGTATAGTGGAATTCAGAATTCTCTAACTGAAAAACGAGTTGGGGAAAATGTGGACCCCCTTCTAGATCAAGTAGAAGCCAAGAAGTGGAATACAGATTAAAGGAAAACAATCACATTTATTCATTTAATTGAATTAAATTGCAGTGGATATTACAAGTAAAACATAAGCCATATATTAATTTTAATTTGATTTAAATACTATCACACAATGAGGCTTCACTTACCCGCACACTTGTGCCCCTTGGTTGTAGCTGGGAGAATCCCATAACAGCAAAGGGCAAGCACCATTCATTCACTCATGGGCAAGTGAATAAGGGGCGTGACCAGGGCCGTAGCCAGAAAAAAATTTCGGGAGGGGTTTTGAAAATTTGGGGGGGGGGGGTTTAACCCCTAGCACACACCCCTCCCCGCTACAAACCTGTCAATATCTGCTTGAAATAGTGCCTGGAGGGACTCTTAATGTTTTGTATCTCATCGACTTAGCATGGGGATTTGGTTAACCAGTTAAAATTCATGAGTAAACCAGGTTTTTTTTATAACCTGAAAAATTTCGGGGGGGGGGGGGGTTGAACCCCTAACCCCCCCCCCCCTCGCTACAGGCCTGGGCGTGACTATTATGCGAGGGACATCAAATATACCAAAATCAGGACCCAAAAAGGGAGGCACGACTATTTTACGATGGTGACTATTATGCAATGAAATACAGTATTTTGACCTTAGAAATCAACCTCTCAATTTGGTGTTATTTGATTTTTATCCTTGCAAAAAGTCAGTTAAGAGAGACTGAAATATGCTTGTGCTCTTCTGTTATGTCAAGCAGCTAAATAAGAAACTAGGACATAGTGCAAAAATAGTTATATGTTGGTAGGTGTATATATCCTTGCTGTAACACAAATTTTGCTCCTATTGCTTCCTTGTGGTCTGTTTGTGGCAAGTGAACGTCTGATGTGTGCTGGATCTTCTTTTTCACTGTTCTTGAGCTAAATGACTCATGAGGAGCATCTATCCCTGACCTTTATTGTCAGCTTCATTTTGACATCCACCATATTGGTAGAGCTGTCAGCTCTTTTGAGTTTTTTTGGGTTTCTGTCTGTCAGAATGTGTCGCCAGTCATTTATATTGGGAAAAATACCTTTTCAGTGTTCCATAAGAAGATAGGTGCATGCTGTAATTTCAAACGAGAAGTTGTAACTTTTAATTGAAAATAGGTTTTTTGTCTGTTGTATGTGAATGGAGTTACCTGCATATACAATTTGTTACAGTATCTGGAGTTTAATTAACATGGTCACAAGATATAATGGTTTTCTCCCATACACATAAACATCAGAATCTAGTTTGCATAGTAACTGCTTTTTCTTTGTCCCCAGTAGTGGTAACAATTAATTTGCATTCTTGTACAACTAGACATTATGTTTCAAATGCTAAGATACTAATTCATGGCTTTAGTTGAGAGCCATAACCGCAAATTTCAAATAGTTTTTCTGCTAAAACAATAGGTTCTAAACTTGTCTGGCCTTGATTTAGATTCAGCTGAATGAGGTCCAGAACACTCAAGTTCATTAAGACTCTTCTAGGCTCCTTTTATCCATCTGAAAATTGATTTCTTTTTAAATGGTTTAGGAAGATGCCTCAGGGCTTCACAGCTTATATTAAAAAAATGAAATCTCTTCCTGTCTTGGAGCAGCACAAATAGTCAATACTGAATTGACAAATGATCCTTTAAGTATAACCATTGAATCCATTATCTTCAGGCCCCTGTGTGAGACACTTCATCAAAAATATCATCATCTTGATGATATATTGCAGAAGAAAGAAATGGTGAAAATCAGATGTGACCCCCCCCCCCCCCCCACACACACACACACACTATCACAACCACCACCGACGTTTAAGGAGAGCAATACAATTATCGGTGAAAGCTATTATCAACTAGAATATTGGGAAAGATGGTATCGCTTCTAGTTCTTACATTTATTTTAATTTAATTTAACATATATCAAATTGGGGAAAGCACATTGTTTTTTCTGTTGTGGGCATCAATTGCAAGGTTAATAAAGCTTTAAAATATGTATTACTGTGTTTCATCTATTGTAAGACGCCATTGAGCATAAAATGCACCCTAATTGTAGTACCACTACCATGACCAAAAATCCATAAGATACACCTGTGATTCTAAAATGCACCCTATTTTTAGAGGTTCTCAACCTGTAGGTCTCCAGGTGTTTTCGCCTACAACTCGCAGAAATCCCAACCAGTTTACCAGCTGTTAGGACTTCTGGGAGTTGAAGGCCAAAACATCTGGGGACTCACAGGCTGAGAACCATTGATATAGGGGGAAATGTACATCTTAGAATTGAAGAAATACAGTAATGTTTTAAAGAAGGTGGTAGTCTTTCAACATCCTCTCATTTAAAAAACAGGCCTAAGTGACCAGAGCAGTGGTTCCCCTCCTTTGGTCCACCAGGTGTTTGGACTTTATCTCCCACAATTCCTCACAGCTGGTAAGATGGCTGGGATTTCTAGAAGTTGAAGTCCAAGTCGCCTGGAAGACCACAGGTTGGGAACCTCTGAACTAGATGCTACTTCTGGTACTTTCATTATTATTGTCTTTCATGAGAAATTCCTCAGTATCCCATGGAAAAATTAATGTGTTTTCTTTTTAAAATAGTCAGATGAGTATATTTGCATGAAAAAATAATGTGTGTCTGTTTTCTTCCTTCACTGTTATTTTTTCATATTTCATCATTTTGGTACATTAGAACTCCGGTTAACCGACCCACTGCATTATCCAAGGGGGCGCCCCTCCCCCTCCCTTTCCTCTTCAGCGAAAGGAGCCCTCGCCTCTTGGAAGGAGCCCATGAGTGCCGCTGCTCTAGCAGTGCCCATGGGCTGCTTTCCAAGGGGCGAGGGCTTGGCCCAGGGAAGTAGGCCACGAGCGCGGCAGCCTCCTCCTCTCCTCTCGCGAGAAGGAGAGGAAGAGGTGGGGCGCTTTCTCCTCCCACTTCCTCTCCTCTCGCAAGAAGGTGCTCCTTCTTGCAAGAGGAGGGAGAGGCAGGAGGAAGTGTCCCGGAAGCGGCATGCAATTGTGGCCTGCTTCCCTGGGCCGGGGCGCCTGCCAAAGGGAGAAGTTTCCTCCCTTTCGCCAGCGCTTGGGCCTTTAGAGAAGCACGAAGCGTGTTGCTAGGCAGCGGAACGCCTCGCGCTTCCCTGGGTCCAAGCGCCAGCCCTAGGGAGGAAACTTCTCCTTTCAGCCGGCACTTGGCCCTTTAGAGAAGCATGAAGCCTGTCACCAGGCAGTGGCATGCCTCACGCTTCCCTGGGTCCAAGTGCCTGCTGGAGGGAGAAGTTTCCTCCCTCCGCTAGGCGCCTGGGCCTACAGATCGGGATTAAACCGGGTATCCGAGTTTAAATCGGATAACCAGGATTCTACTGTATTCTTGAACTGATAACCTGAGTAAATCTGTTTTTGTTGGTTTTTTTGTATCGATTTTATAAAATTGAAGATAAACCTCTTCAATTAAAAATATACAAAAATACACAAAATAAATGTTGGAAATGTAAGAAACAAGAAGGGACTTATTTTCATGGTTGGTTGGACATGCCTGGAAACAACGAAATTTTGGAAGATGATACATCAAGAAACACACAAAAAAAATGCAAAAAACATTTCCTATGAGGCCAGAACTCTATCTCCTAGGTTTAACAGAAAGTATAACAAACTTTAACCAGAATGGTGACATAATTTTTTCATACATAGCTATGACCGCAAGAATAACCTTTGCTAGACTGTGGAAAGTAGAAGAAATCCCAACAAAAGATCTCTGGCTAGAAAAAATAAATGAAATGTATGATATGGATAAATTAACTTATTTAATGAAAGTAAACAGGGGCAAACCAATAAGAAAAACAGATTGGAAATTTTTTGAAGAGTACAAAAAGAAGGCAAAGGATTAGAAAACAAAAGAAAGGAGTACCCGAGAATAGAAAGTCACAAAGAAACCAAAAAACAAGAAACAAATGATACAACAAAGGATGACACCGCAAAGAGTAGAAGAAAACGGAAGACCACAAAGATTTATTCCTAACCTACCCGACTTTCCCTCAGTTTTCCCTTTCCTTCTCCCCTCTCTTTTCTCTCTCTCTCTCTCTTTTCCTTTTCCCTGTCGTCCCCCAAGTTCCCTTCTTCTATATTTTATTCATGTATACCTGAAAAAAATTAATTAAAAATTATTATTATTATTATTTTAAAAAGATAAAACTCAGCAGTGTTTAAGGCTAAAGACTTCGTAAAACTCCACTTCTTATCATTCCATAATCCTGAGTCATGGCAATTAAAATGGTGTCAAACTGCATTAATTCTACAGTGTAGATGCACCCCACCCAGCAGAGTCATGCTGGAGTCATGCTGGAGGATCTAGAGAAGAGGTCTCTTAAGAATCTAAAGGTCCTTCAGTGCAATTCTGTGGTCAACCACCACCAGAAATTGACCATAGAGTTACCCTGGAGGACCTAGAGGAGTTATTTTGGGTTTTAAAAGGGGGGATTGTTTGCATTTTGCCTACTTTCACAGGGATCCTGTGAAAATGGCAAGCCTTGAACCAGGTTGTCTGTTCCATAGACCTGGTAACAGTGTCTATAATATATAATAGCTGTTTCCCTCTTGGAATAGGTTCTGTTGAGACATGGTTGTCTTATTGAGGTGACCAGTGCTAAGAATCATGGCCAATACAGGCATCATTAGGAAAGAGGGGAAGGAACTTGTCAGATTTGTATGGGTGATTGCCAAGCAACTGCCCAATTAATTTCTCTCAACTTAGTTCTCACAATCTTTCTTCTAGCTGCTTACCCTTGAGCCCAGATGCCTATTAAAAAGGCTACTGCAGTGGCCCCAAGGCAGTGCTAATGAGGAGAACTACCACATACCTTTACCACACACAGATCTAAACTCAGTGCCAGGTGTGAAGGATTTTGTACATTTTTAGAAAAAGGAGTGACGTTCTCTAGATCTTGCTTCTGGCTCCTGTTATGCTCTACAGCAAATCTTGGTAGCTTTCTCTGCACTTTGTTTTATGAATGATGACAATGAAGTTTCAGATAGAAGTAACATTGGAAGAAAAATAAAGCAAAATCTGATGTGATATTTGTCATTTTCTCTAAGACTCATATTTTAAGTCACTATAATATGATATGAACAACTCTTGGGAAAACATTTTGTTTTAGAGGTATCTCAGATGTTGACAAATTCTTAAGAAACCAATCATCTTGTTTTCAGAAAATTTATCTTATTTATTTTATTATTGTTTCTTTATTCACTTTTTTTTTTCAAAGATACCTATCCCAATAAAAATCTTTGGATTCTTTTTTAAATCTGCAAACAGCCCATTTGCCTCTTGGGTTGCATTTTCAGTTCGTACAGCTGCTTTCTGCCTTGGGCCACAGTGAGTCTGACAAAAATTATCAGTTTCATCATGCCACTACTTGGAAGTTCAGAAGCAAATATTAAACCAATTCAGACATGTGTGAGAGACTGACCTTCTGGGATGGGAAGAGGAGGAGGTGAAGGGAAGGATGGTAAGGCAGCAAGAAGACTCAACCCTCATTTTGAAATACTTTGTCCTGTTACTGAAGAGGCTTGGTGCAAGAGTGCTAAGCAGAAAATGGCCCAGGAAGGAAGAAATAAATGACCTAATTCATGTCACTGGCATACTTAAAATGCTGGATCATTAGAACGTTGTTATTCTGTTAACCCATTTAAGTTCAGTTATGTGACTTATTCTCCGCAAAGTCCAACTTTAGCATATCACTATGCTTCCACTTTAACTTCCATGGACTTTCTGATGAAATCCTAGGATTTTTAGTTTGAGATACTAGGAATTATCAGCCATAGAGCTCTAGTTCCTCCCAAATTGCAAAGCCCAAATTTCCATAGGATGTTACCATGGCAGTTAAAGTGTAATCACTGCAAACAATGTAGGTGTAAATGGGGCCATGGTTTGGAGATAAAACAGCATGTTCAGTCTATTTGATAGTACAGTAGAGTCTCACTTATCCAACATAAACGGGCCGGCAGAATGTTGGATAAGCAAATATGTTGGATAATAAGTAGAGATTAAGAAAAAGCCTATTAAACATCAAAATAGGTTATGATTTTACAAATTAAGCACCAAAACATCATGTTATACAACAAATTTCTGTGTTCTCAAATAATATACTGTGTCCAGATTGTTTCATCAAGTGCTCTGCTATGGCTGATTTCTCTGGTTGAGTTAGTCTGCAGTGCATTTCATGCAGACTAACTCAACCAGAGAAATCAGCCATAGCTGATAGAATTTGTCCAAATCCATGATCCATATGATCTTACTTAGTAGGCAAGTTGTAGTTATTTTCTAGTTATTTCAGCTTTTATAACTTCAGTTTTTAACTTAGTACAGAATCAATTTACTAAAACTAAGACTCTTGTCCCCCAGTTTCCTGAAAATCAGAAGGTATTTTCGTGGAAGTGGAGACAAATAGTTTAAAGTACAGATTATTCTGGGACTTAACTCAGGCTGAGTTGCATCTTTCTATGCTCTATTTATTGTTCACATAATATTGACTTAATACTGAAGATATATACAACACCATAATGGATGCTGAATGGTATTTATGGACAAAAAGTTTAAACGGGACTACAAATGTTGCCTACATTCATTTTCTGAGTGAGAAGAATTGGTTCTATCAAATGAACAAGCATCAGAGGTAAAAACTAGGAAACACGGGGTGTATATCTTATCTTCAAACATATTGCTGTTGTTTATTGTTGAAAAATATACTGAAATTCAAGTTTTTCTCTTAATTGTAAGTCTGTGATTACTTGACTGTGGGCATGGTAAGGATGCATCTATCCCCTCTTTATGGGAAAGAAGGTCTAGCTAAGCATAATGGGAAGATGACCCCAGAGAACATACTGTATATAAACCAGGTTCAGAGATAGGATAGGTTTACTGTTCAGGAAGGTTGTTATCTGAACCTTTCTCAGAGTTTCTCCCCCATCAGAAGTTTAGAGACCATTCGAACTTCAGCCCTGACCAGTTGCCTGAACTGATTTTTCTCCATATTTATTAAAGTAATTATTGTGGAAGCTCAAGACCACAAGAAGAGCAGTTAGGGTTGTTGTTGCTGTTTTAGGGGGAAAGTGGAGTCCAACTTCAAATCCCTGCTGAGTTATGATGTTTGCTGGATTAAGCCAGTTCCTGTTATACATAGGAAATAAGAGCTCAGTGGAGTAAACCAATAAAATACTTTCTATCTGTGGTTCCTTTTCCCCTTTATTCAAATGGTGGGCCCAGTTCAGACCTGAGATGGCAAGAAATCTTGAATCCTTTCCCTTGCACTCTATAAATTGGCAGTGGGAAGATTTGAGTGCAATTTCCATTGATATGAAAATAATTTCAAGCCACCTTTTTGCACTCATTAATCTTTTTGGTAATCCATATATAAATACTAGGAGCCCAATCCAGATTGGGATCCAGCAGGGGGCAAAATACCAGTATCCCAACTCCCAATGGTAAAATCCATATTCATGTCCTGTTTTTACTTCTGAGAAACCATACTCAATTGTGTAAAATATTTCCTGTTTCTCCATGGAATGTGGGGTGCAAAAGAAGAGGCTGTGTATCATAAATAAAATAATATTTTAATATTGTTCTCTTCTGATTTAGAACAGCTTGTTTCTTGATTCCTTTATATAAGCAAGAAGAGGCATGGGAGGGGGGAATACAACCTCAAGAATGGAAACTTAAAGTATCCCAAATGTAAGACTAAAAGACAAATGATTACCAGATTCTGCACACTTGGATTATTTTGGCTCAGAGCCAAAGACCACAAAATTCCTAGCCCTGAAGGTTTATGTTTCAAGATGTTTTAAGGAGAAAAAAATAAACCCTGCATGGGTAAAAGTGCTTCCATAGGGTGCACTTTCTTCATTCAGCCCTAGAGAATGGTTTAAGGAGCTGTTGAAAGGGGGATAAATTTCACATGCCTCTCTTTTCAGCATAACTGTCTAAGTAGACAGATCCTACAATTTTTCCATTCCATTGCAAATCTTTTCCAAATTCGCACCAAGAATTCATCATGTTTCATTTTAATATGTGTTCCCTGTTAAGTTTTCTCAGCACTGAACTTAACTAAATGCTGGAATCATTTAAGTTTGCTCTGATCAGTATGACTCCTAGTGACTCACAATGCTGATTCTAGATTGATGTTGGTGATGACTTCTCTTTCATTTTCAGAATTGGGAGGCTTTTTGATGGCACGGAGCCCATTGTTTTGGACAGCCTGAAGCAGCATTATTTCATCGACAGGGATGGCCAAATGTTCAGATATATCTTGAATTTTCTACGAACATCAAAACTCCTCATACCAGATGATTTCAAGGTGAAATGTTATTCATCATTTTCATGATATTTGAAAATATTTAGTGAGGGGATAGCTGGAATGATCACAACTACCAAATGAAGGAAGATGGCAGTGATTAGATTTTTTTAAAATGACTATTTGAAACTGGCAGAATTTTTCATATTTGTCCTTAACACTGTTAAAAGAGAATTTTAGAGACACAATTCATGCTTACCTTCTGAATGTATTAATAACTAAGAGTGGAAATATATCTGGAAACGGGTCCTACTGAATTTGATCAGTTTTACTTTTGAGTAATCCTTCATTAGATTGCAGGATTAATGTTTTCAACTCCAAATGTTTTTGATCGTTTGGTGCTTTTCAGTAGTTTTTGTTTTGACAGGCTGTCAATTTTGCCTGTCACAAACATCAATTATATTTGCATATAATTTATTGCTTGCTATAAGTTCCATATCACTTTTCAGGTTCTCAGATTGTAATAACATTCCATTCAAAGTTGTGAATTTTGATATGTAATTAATTGTTTTTCAAACTGCCTTTTGGATCAAAGTCAAAGACTACAAAAATATTGGCCCTGAAACTGTTAAAGTTTCAGTTTCAGCTATCAAATATCAAAACCAAATGTCAGTGGGTGTCAAACAGAAAATTATTTGAGCATATGGAAATATTTGAGCAACATTAAATATTAAATTTCTGTTGGAAATTTAGAGGGAACTAAGAGAATCAAAATAATTTTAGTCTTAACAGAGATTAAATTTTAGGATCATTCTTGAGCTTTGTATTTGGCATGTTCAGAAGATACAGAATAAAACAAAAGACTGAGTGTATATTGTCCTTTGACTTACTACCCACTGAAACTCCCAGTGACCATGCTGTGCTTTGTGGAGAGCAGTTAGGATCCCAGAAACACCCAAGTGCATCTCAGCACCATTCATTTCATATATGATATAGGGACATAGACACTTCTGTTACTCTACTTGCTCCCCACAAAGCACAGAATGGCTTCAGGTGCTATTCAGTAAGTCAAGGAGGGCTTTGGTGTTGCAGAGAGTGAGAGGAAATAATGTCCCTACAGTGCCCCCCTAAAAGACATATGAATGCATAAAGTAAACATACACATGTGTATGTCACTAAAGCCTTTATGACAAAGCCTACTTGAGAGATGTAATCATGAATGTCATTGGACTCGATTCAGATACCAATCCATACTGGATTCAAACAGGGCTATGTTCTTGTTTGTATCTTATTCAAAATGTACATTAATTCTTTAGTTTAAATGTTTCCTGAATTTTTAAAATACCATTATTATTATTATTATTATTAATATTATTATTATTATTTATATCCCGCTTTATCTCCCCAAAAAGGGGGGGGGGGCTTAAAACGGCTTGACATAAAAGCATTGGTAAATATAGCCTCAACTTCCTAAACTGGTGTGTAGATCTAGATCTGTCTTACTTGATGCAGATTTTACAGTGTTTCTGGGTTTGTGTGTGTTGGTTTGAGATATGTGTAATTTTGTTACATCTGAAGTTTCAGTTTTTACTTGGGAATTGAACCAACATTGGTGGCAGATCAATGGACGCCCCGTTGAGCAGTTAGAAATATTTGGGAAGATTTTTTCAGGTTTTTCAAGAGCCCAAGTATCATAAGCTACAGCAATTGCAAAAGAAGTTGTTAAATCACTTGCCTCTTTTTTATGTTAATGGTGATCAACATTTATTATCAGCTATCCAATTCTTGAATGTTAAAATGTTAGCATATATGCTTTATGGAGCAAAATTTTGTGTGTTTAGCAATTTCGTAGCATTTGAATACATTCAAATTAAATGTTTGAGAAGTATTATTAAAGCTGTGTGTCCAATGTACTGCTTTTATTTATGCACAAAGGATTGGCCCTCTCACTCTTACTAACACATTTCAATTAAAGTGGAAAAGATAGGTCCCTTCTACACTGTCATATAAAATCCAGATTACCTGTTTTGAACTGGATTATCTGGCAGTGTAGGCTCATATAATTCAGTTCAAAGCAGAAAATGTGGATTATTTGATTTGATAATCTGGATTATATGGCAGTGTAGAAGGGGCCATAATCAATGAAAGGGTGTTTAATGTGGTATTCTTATAAAATTCCATTCTTGTTACCGGTTATACTAAGGTCAGTAAAAATATATCCAAAACACCTGGAGGGCCAAAGTTTGCCCATACCTGCCCTAGAAGGATCCAATTCACCACGAACTATCCTAGGTCTGTCAGCCTGTTATCTACCAACTACCCTAGCCCTGGCTTTGGTGAGGGGAAGGAGTACTATAATAATAATAATAATAATAATATTAATAATAATAATAATAATAATACTTTATTTATACCCCGCCACCATCTCCCCAATGGGGACTCGGGGCGGCTTACATGGGGCCATGCCCAGGACAATACAATATAACCATATCATAATGCAATTAAATAATACAATACATAAAATAAACAGTACAACATAAGATCAAGACAGCAGTATAACAAGGGCGGGCCGCATGAACACTACAATTAAAAAACTAGATTAAAAATTAAAAACTCTGGGTGAGAAAGGGATCAGAATAAAAACCTCGAGGGACAGGGACGTCAGATAGTGAACCAGTCTAGAGGATAAATATTGGGGGGAGTAGCTTTCCTGATTACATTCCAGCTTTCCTGATTGAGCAATTTAGGAATCAAGAATCCACTTTACTCTTGATAATTTAATGGGATTTTTTCTAATCTACGTTTTCCTTTTACATTGCTGCTTATTTTTGGCTATGTGTGTTTGCTTTTTCCCCTTTCAATACAATATACTGCTCTCTCCACCCCATCACAAAACACCTAGGGGTTAATTTTGACCTAATAGCAGAGGTGGTTGATTTTTGCCTCCCCAATAGTAATGCTGGACTCTTGTCAACCCTAGCTGGCATAGCCAGTAGTATGGAACCATGTGAATTGCAATCTCTTTGGAGGGGCAAAATTGTCTTGGAGTTAATAAAGGTAAAGATTTTCCCCTGACATTAAGTCTAGTCGTGTCCTACTCTGGGGGTTGGTGCTCATCTTCATTTCTAAGCTGAAGAGCCGGCGTTGTCCATAGACACCTCCAAGGTCATGTGGCTGGCATGACTGCATGGAGTGCCGTTACCTTCCTGCCGGAGTGGTACCTATTGACCTACTTACATTTACATGTTTTCGAACTGCAAGGTTGGCAGAAGCTTGGGCTAACACTGGGAGCTCACCCCAGTCCCTGGTTTTAAATAGCCAAACTTTCAGTCAGCAAGTTCAGCAGCTCAGTGGTTTAACCCGCTGTGCCACTTTGGAATTTGTTTTGATCAAAATGGCTGAGTGACTCAGGATTTCACATTATTGCACATTATTGACTCCTTATTTGTAATATTCTTTAGAAAACAGAAGAGAAGAAAACAGACTATTGTGACACATGAGACACCCTCCATTAGTTATTAGGTCAACATTCCTTAAATTGTAGCCAATTTGGAGTTATTTATTACGCTTATTTCAACTTAACAGTCGGTCAGACACAAAGAGAACCTTAACAGAGCCTGTCAGGCGCAAAGATGTTAATGTTATCAATAATGGTTTGAAGAACCTACATGGGTAAGAACATTGGGATATATTTGGTATTGGCATAGAGGTGTCTCTATGACAATGGATCTCCATCATCATAGCTATGTCCACCAAAGCAATCCATTAAAACAAGCTTGCCAATCAAATGATTTCTGAGGCACTGGAGGATGATGTGGTCAGCAAAGAAGCTCTCAACACTATCTTGGCAATGGAGAGAAGGGTGGATTTTTTTTTCACCGACGGCTATGCACTACAGAAATCCTTCTGTTGGTGGGGCTAACTGGTGCCAAAGGTAGGCTTAGGGGGCATTTTTAGTTGTTGCACTGGTGCACCAATTGTAAATGACCATTCCAGCATTTAAGATACCATAATTCTGGCTTATGATGTTGTAAATACCAAATAGGATGCCAGCCATTATTTTTGTCATATTATTTTCCCTTTTAAGCATCTAGCTCCTGTGCTTATGACTTCTTTCTCTGGCAACAACATTGAGCACCATCAGAATTAATCTTTTCATATCCCCTATTAATCCACACCTTAATATGATGTGCCTACCAGATGGGATTTGTTTGCATTCAGGTGGGATGGGGAAGGAACCATGAAAAAAGGTGAAGAATTTCAAGAGATTGTGTAATTGTTTTATCCCTGTTGCTTAAGGGCCATATTTTCAAAAGGTTTTTTTTTTAATATGAGCACTCTTAAAAACCCAGCCCCGGGTTATTTGAAACATCTGGCCCTACTTATCTACTCAGTAGGAAAATCAAAATGTGTGTGACTGATGAAATGTGCTTCAGTTCAAGCCACAGAGCTAAACTGCAGTCTTTATAAAACCTTGTAGTACCAACTTGCCCTTCGCAAGCATTCTTAGGGAACACTACTCTGAATGGCACTTAGTGTCTAAAAATAGCCTTATTAACACATATGTCTGCTTGAGATTCCGCATCTGTTTCTCCAGTGCCCCTAATGGTTTTCTTTCCTGGAGGTAGGTCAGTCATTTAAAAATGTTTTAATGTTAGCCTTATAATGCACAATTTAGGCTTATTTTCAGTGCAGGTAAAATAGGAAAGAAATCAAACCTGTGATTTATGGTACGTCATTTCCATTTTGATATATAACAATATTGAAGCTACCTAGTTCTCTACTATGAGTCAGAATCTTTATGGAGGATGTTGTTCCTGACACATTTTCATCTTTGAAAAGGTCTATAGAGCAAGATGCTTCCACTTTGTGGACCTTATATTTCACAAAAGTACTTTGGGAGCACTTGTGAATTTTCTCCCCTTTAGGCCATTTTTAACTGGATCTCTCTCTGTGTTTGGCCAATTCTGAACCTAAATGCTTTGCTTAATGAAAACCATAAATAACCCTGTGGAAAAATATTTGTTAATTGAAGACTTTGGTGTACCACTCTTTACTTCCCAGAAAAGTTATATTTCCATTGTATCACTACATACCAAAGAAATAGTGATAGCTTTATCTAGACTCCAAACGGCCTTAGATTGGCTCAATAAGAATTAGAATGCTACGATCAACCCATTCTTGAGGCATAAGGCAGATTACAAATATTACAGAAGAAAATCATTGTTGAATAAATACATAATATGATTAAGCTACTGAAAAGTTAAAAGTCCATCTATTTTTTTTAAAAAAAAGGATAAATAATTTCTGGTAGCCAATTTGCCCCTCTTTTTATATATAATAGCCATGAAGAACAAGCACTCAAGGCAGCCACTTTCTCACCACTTTAGCTTGGGAGACCTACTTATCATCTTCTTAGATAAAGTGATAAGTTAATATGCTTAGAAATACAAATCAGTTAACCTCATCCAAACACAACTTTCAGGGTCCATTTAATTTAAACTAAGGAAGACTTTCTCCCACAAGTTTTAGGCTGGAGATGGTGTTTCATTATTAGGCATGTCCCCTTATGAAATCACGGAATCATAGTAGATCATAAATCCCAGTAATTTATAATTCATCCTGGCAAGTGGAATATACAAATTTGGTCTGCTAACCACCCAAGAGCACAATTGTATCATTTTGACTTGGTTTATTAAGGGGAGACTATACTCAGAGCACACAAAAAAGCAGATACCCTTTACAGTATATAATACCCTTTACAGTATATAATGCATCTACTTAGAACATTCACACTCCTTCGTTCAGTTGGATCCTTTTCTGTTTTCCAAGAATTCTCGTGTATTGTTGACAGATTACAACTACAAATTCTTTTAGTTCATCTATAACTGTAGAATTAGCTAGGTATTTCTTCACTTCTTCTCTACCTATTCTGAATGGCAGTCCCATTGTCATTTGTTCAATTTTTAACAATTGGAGTAGTCTTTCTTTTTTGGGAGTAGACTGGGACAAAAATCTCTGTCCCCCATTAGCATTTCATCATCATCTGATTACATATATTTGACTTCCCCTTAACACTGTGTAACAAATCTCAGGGATAATCTCCTTCCACCATGTTAGCCAGTTCATCTGTGCTGGTTAAGATCAAATCCAAAACATTGTTGCCTTCTGGAATTCTGTAAGGCAAGTAAATAATTTTTGCCAGAGTTTGACTTCTAACAAAGTTTCACTTCTAACAAAGATCAAGATAGTGGAAGTCTCCTGTTACTACTTTTTCACTCATTTTTGAATGTTTAGCCATCATTCCAAACTAGAATATTACTGGATAACTGTAGTGCATGCCTACAATATGATATCTGTTTTCTTTTTTCCTTTTAAGTTTTACCCTAAGGATCTCTACTTGTTTTCTGTGAATTTCCTCACAGGTATACACATCCTTGACATATAATGCTACTCTTTCTGCTTTCCTGTCTGGCTTTGGAATGGGTTGTATCCTTTCATTACTGCATAACAATAATGAGATTCATCCTACCAGATTTCAGTGATGCCTGTGAAATTTTCCCTCCTGTATTTATGTATCTTATTTATTATCCATGCTCTATGCATTCGCTCTACTGATTTCTTATTCTGTTTTCTATCCACTCTTGAGTACTTCCTTTTTAACAATTCTTGGTGTGCCCCCTCCCCTCTGATAATTTATTTTAAAGCTACCCCGATCAGGTTCATGATCAAATATATTCTTCCCAATTGCTGTGAGTTGTAATCCATCTCTTCCACACACACACACACACACACACACACGCACATAAACACAAACTTTACAACTGCAAATGAAATTTATAAGCAAACCATTTAAACTATCCCTATCTTATTCCAGTAAAGTCTAGCAAAAGATGCCTAATTGAACTCTTCCATCAATCATATTTGGATGTTCATTTCCTAATGTTTTACCTAAAGTATAGCAGATAATACCACTGATCTCAGGAAGATTTACTTTTGAAGAGAAGTGCATATGATTACACTTAAAATGTCATGTTGAGTTATGCCAACACATTTGCTGAAATGAATTGTTTATGGTCCTTGTATCCATGAAACTGTTTTATCAATGGGAATATAGGTTCATGACATGTTTTATGTTTAACAAATTAATGCTGGCTATTAGCAATCAGTGCATTTTTATTTAGATGCTTTCAAACACTAATATTTACAAGCAACCATAAATATTAGTATATAATAGTTTTATCCTACTGGCCTAAATTACATGGTATAGAATTTAATCTGCATTGTATATTAACTTACTGTTTAATTCTCTGTACTCAATCCAACATCTGGGAGGGGAGCTGGTTGGAAGTTGTGCAAATGCATGATGTACAGGGTAGAACTGATCATAAGTATATTTCTCCCTAAACCAGATTAGGAATTATGTAGTATTCCAGTTATTAGCAAATATTAAGTCTCAGAAACCTTAGCATGAGGAATACTGGAAGTTGCAATTCAATATCTGGGGGGTTGCATGATTCTCAACTTTATTCTAAACTCTTGTTAATTGGAATAGGTAAACAGTCTGTTGCCTAGTGTTGAAAAAAAGGTAAGGAACCTAATTAATCCCAGTGCTTCTGGACTGTAATTTCATTTTACGTGAGAACTGTCCACCAAAATAAAGATTTTACTTCTTTTTAACTGTAAACCTCATGGCAACTATGTTTTAGTCTTTGTTGTATTGAAATCTATATCTCTTTCAGGACTATAGTTTGCTATATGAAGAAGCAAAGTATTTTCAGCTTCAGCCCATGCTGGGCGAAATGGAAAGGTGGAAACAGGATCGGGAGACAGGCCGGTTTTCCAAATCCTGTGAATGTCTGGTTGTGCGAGTTGCTCCAGATCTCGGGGAGAGGATTACTTTGAGTGGTGACAAGTCCTTGATAGAAGAGGTTTTCCCAGAAATCGGTGATGTGATGTGCAATTCGGTGAATGCAGGTTGGAATCATGATTCAACACATGTAATCAGATTTCCTTTAAATGGATATTGTCATCTTAATTCAGTTCAGGTAAGTAATCATCAGTGTGTTTCTGAGCATGCTAGTCATGTGTCATTTTTTAAAAAATTATGGAACAAGAGTTATTGAAATATGAATGGTATTATATATCTTATTAATTTAATAAGATGCTGATTGATTAGTCTTGCTGCCAACAAGACATCTGAAAACTCAACATCAATATCAAGACATTATGTGCATGTGTATATTGTTTCCCCCATCTGATTGACACCATTAGGATTCCCAGTTATTTTCTTACAGACGTGCTTACATGTTCTCTTACTAATTATCAGTTTTTCATTAATAACTATAAGAAAAATATTGTACCCTGAAGTGCCTCTGTGGAGAACAAATTATGTTCCTGTATGTTACATTAGCTCTAATTACACATATTGTACCTGTTCAATACACAACAGAACAGGAAAATACTTCTGATGGTAGGCATAGCATTTATGGAAGACTAGTCATGTTGGCTGTAAAGTGAAATAAAATAAAATCTACAAATAAGAGATATCTTCCTTGGCCAACCAAATTGTACAAACTATTTCATGCAGGCTATCAATGCTCCATTGGCTTCCTTGTTAGGCAAAGCTTGTTAAAAATCACACAAGAGAAGAAACAAAAAGTGACGGTGTTGAAATCACAGGCCTATATTTAGTACCACATGTTATTTCTCTTGTGGTTTAGTTGATCTGAAGGGATGTCAGGGCAGTCATAGGCCAATCACCTATTAGCCATGGGGACTGAGACAAAGAATAGTAAAAGCTAAACTCCAGTAGTAACAGTAAAGTAATTCATTTGGAGATCCAGAGAACACTGACTTTTTCAAGAAGCATCTGTATTGTTATGTCTGGAAAACCTTTAAGTGCTATATAGATAAAACTTGCCAATTGTTGTCCCAATTAAAAAAATAACCTTTGTGGGAAGTAAAGTCCTCAACTCTTTGAGATTTCCACCACAAGGAAAGATCTTAGGTAGTCATCTTTATAGCATCTAATTTTCTCCAGAAAGGATAGTCATTCTGGATCCAAAAAGGAGTTACTTTACTGCTAATGGAATGTAAATGTTATACACATGTCAATTGATATCCTACGCTGCAGTTATAGATCAGTATTGCTAGGCGTTGTAACTGCTCTGTATTTATCATTATGACACTAATGCCACAACCATAAATTCCCCTCAACATCTTTGTTAAACTCCAGGGAACTAGTCACATCATTCTGAAGGATGCCACTCAACTATGCTAAAAGCCCCCCACATCTGAGCTTAAGGTGTGTTTCAGGGGTTGCCTTTTTAGGTCACAGCTAGCTACATTTATATAGCTAAAATATGATCCAGGATCTTGGTCATCATTCTTATTCTGCAACAAGCCAAGGCTGGATGTGATTTCACTATTAATTGAACCAAAATCTTAGTCATGGAAATCTACTTGTGATTATTTGGGGAGTGGGAGTCACCTTTTCATATATTTCTGGGGGGAAAAGATAACAAGCTAGAAAGCAAGTGAAAATAAACACAGGTTAAAGAGCAAATATTGCTTAACATGAAATGAAGAATTTAATCGCTGTTATATGCTGTTACTGAAATGTGAAAATATTTGGTTGAAAATGAGGTTAAATAATTATCATCCAATGCCACTTATCTTGTGTTGTCATCAAGGATTATCCAAGCAAAAGAATTATGGCTGTACAATGCTAGGCTTAATGTGTTGCACAGACACATTTCAGAGATACATTTTAATAATGTTGAAACTGAGATAAGTAGATGAGTAGTTGATTATAATTTCTCTTGTTCTTCTTACACAATCTCTCCTTTGTCCTGTTTTGTAGGTACTTGAGAGGTTGCAACAAAGAGGGTTTGAAATTGTTGGCTCGTGTGGTGGAGGGGTGGACTCTTCCCAGTTCAGTGAATATGTACTTAGGCGAGAACTCAGACGGACATCTCGTTCATCCTCTGTCATTCGAATAAAGCAAGAGCCTCTGGACTAAGGACAATTTTTTTCTTATGCAACAGCAACAAAAAAGAGGGACTTCTTTCATGTGCATATGGGACACCAAAAGAGCCCTGGAACGAAAAGCTGAATAAAGACACATTTATATCAAATATAGAGACCACACCTGTATTCATATGGGGGCATTTGGAAAAGTAATAATAACCTCAAGGTGTAAAATATGTATATGTGAATTGTTAGAAATGCAAAAAGAAAAAAATGCTAACAGTGGTAGATGAGGTTGGTGCTGTGATGGCCATTAAGTGTCCTAGGCCTTCGCTAGGCCTGATATAACAATACAGAAGCCATTGCCATTAGAGGGAGGCCCACAATTCTTTTTTATTTCCCATTGCCAAATGGCAACATGACTTTCAGTGCATACACCCTGAATAATGTTTGCAGACATATGTCTTAGAAGTGACTGGGCACAACTCCAGAAAATATCCATCCATTACATAAAGGTCATGGACAGCAGTTTTTAATGTAGCTTGTATGGAAGGCATGCACTTCTGTCCACCTGACAGATGTGAAGATTTGCCTTCTTTTTTATCATTTTTTTATTTTACAAAGGAGCCAGAATTTTGTTACTACTTAGTTAGATGTGATTTGGTTTGAGTCTGGTGTTCTCAAATGTTTTCCCCCAAAGAACACGGTAGGTAATATATGAAGTACAATAAATTCTGTTAAAAATCCAGTCTTCAGCCAAGACTCGCCCAAAAATGTTAAATAAATTTTTAAAAGTCAAGGTTAACATTAGCTTTTACCTTGTTTATTATGCATTTGATATGTTTATTGGATGTATGTGGCGTTGAATTCTGTGTGCAAAGAAAAAAATATGAAGGCATGAGGGAGCTAAGGAAAGGTTATTACTATATTTTTAGTACCTAGTGAGAAATTGATCTGATGCTCTTTTTGGTGCCCCTTTCTCTCCTTCACTGATTCTGTTTGGAAAAAGTGATCATTCTGAAAAAAGATCTTGCTGCCAGCCATGACCATTTCTTTGGTAAAGCAGTTAAATGCAATTCTGTGCAATTATCTTTAACTATTTTTAATGCTACTCAATATAATTTCATTAGTGTCCATAAAATTAGTCCCTTGAAATTTACACTCAATTTTTCTTTTCCTTCCCTTAGTGAAATACTATACCTCTATATTTTATAAAATAACTCAGATTCGGAGAACCTTTCACTCTCTGTACATTTTGGACTTCACATTCAGAGGGGCAAGCATTCCCGAGCCCTGGCCTAAGTTATTGTTATTTTAGGAGGAACACATGTCCTTCAGACATGGAGTAATAGTATTCGATTGGAATCCTACTAATTCTGTATCCAAAGGGAAATCTTAAATTTACAGCACAATTCTGACAAAGAGATAACTAGCTGTAAGGCGGTTAGGATTAAGTAGAAATCCCTACCAAAAGCAGAAATATTCTTCCTTAGAGTTCTCTCCTGCCAGCTGCTTTCAGAAATCTGCTAGGAAAGCACTCTAAGATCTGACTGAGATCTTATGATGGAAGTGCCAAAATGGTTGGGCCAAGTTATATTAGATCCAAACCTCCTTCAGGCCTAGAGAAACCCACAGTTGAATATTGTGTGCCTTCAAGTCATTTATGACTTATGGTGATCCTAAGGCAGTGGCTCTCAACCTGGGGTCCCCAGATGATTTTGGTCTACAACTCCCAGAAATCCCAGCCAGTTTACCAGGAAGTTGAAGGCCAAAAACATCTGGGGATTCCAGGTTGAGAACCATTGCCCTAAAGCGAATCCATCACAGGATTTTCTGAAGGTGTCTAATTCACTCATAGTCACCCAGTGGGTTTCCATGGCCAAGTGTGGAATTGAACCCTGGTCTCCAGAGTCAAAGTTCTATGTCCAAACCACTACTTCATAACCCACATTACTACCAGGCTATTATGCCAGAATGAGGTAAGACCTTAGTAATTTCCAAGATCTCTAGTGTATAGTTGTCATATGGCATTCAAAATAGGTCCAACAGATCCTTGGCCATGTTGGCCCTCAATTATGCTGTTAATCTCCAAAAAGATTGCCATTTTTAAGATAAAGGTCTGCTCACTGCCTTATAAAAGACATACATGTTTGATCAATGCTAGTGATAGATTTGAATAACTGCTGGTATTCAGGTAAAAATGCTCGATAAAATTGTAATTCTTTTAATCTAGGGATGTACTGAAAAGATAGAGTAAATTTATGGTTTCAAATTTGTAAATGAAAACAGTATTCTATAGTATTGCTGAATTTGGGGCATTGTTAAATAACTGGGATTCTAATACAAACAAGTAGTTTTGATTTTCAAAATGTAAGTGCATTTTTTTTTATTTTGTTTTGCACTAAGGTGAAATGGAAGGAGTGCGAATTCTGGAAACGCTGCATTTTTAAAAAATCTTAAACAATAGGGAAAAAAATCTGCAAATATGTAAAAATATACTGTTAAAATACCATATCTGTACTTAACACTGATCATTATATTCACAAGACTTACATTTTCAAAAATTGGCACAGACTCTGAGTTTGAACGGGTGCCATAAAAAACTATCCCATGCTTTAAATAGGAGCTTACAGATTAATACATGGTTCTGAACTCTGCCTGGGATATTTAATAAAAGGACTCCAGTCACAGGTATTGCTGCAAAGATCTTCTTCCATTTTATAAATGCTGCAGGTTAGTGTAATTGTGGTTTTTGTATTGCATTTAATAAGATCTGGAGCCCTTTCTAAGTAATTTCACCGCCTTGCTCCTTTCTAAATCTTTGGATAGTCAGAAAAACGCTTCATTGAATGTCATTTTATGAATGGAATCACAAATTATGGAGGTCAAAAATGTTAATGACATAGTACTCTAAGTCATAGTCAGGAAATCTGGGGTAGTGGATTGGATAAAACAGATGCAAGGCTAGGGAAAACATAGACTTTTAGGCGTGACTGATTAGCCCTATACAAAGAAAGCAGAATCTTTTAATGATCTGTTAAATGTCATTTATTAAATCAGATTGATAGATACGAGCAATAAATATATTGAATAAGAATAAAACAGAGATGACAACTCTCTTTTTACAGGTTAATTATATTGTAATGCACTGTAGTTGTAATTTAGCTACTTTAAAAAATATATATATCTGCATTTTATGCCATCAGTGGGTGCTGTATTTTGCTGTAATGCATGGAAAAATGGAAAGGAACAGCCACTGCCAAACACGGTGTTCTCTGTCAACATGATTAAGTGGTAGCAAAGGGACTGCTGGGAACATATACTGGAAATGCCATGCAACATGACCTTCCTCAATGTAAAAAAATGTGGCTTGAGGTGGAAATGAAACTAGCTTCCACAGGCATATTGAGGCATTGTTGCTTATATCGGTTATCAATGCATTTTTACCAATACAAATACCTCTTTCTAGTTTCTCGGTGTGTGCTCTAATTATTTCCTTAAGAAACAGCATCAGACCACACTTTATCCTAACAACTCTGAAGCCGGATAATTTCTTATTTGATGACTATTGACAACTATGGTGCCCATGTTCTACATCAAAGTTACTACAGTGGGAGTGAAAACACAATAGCAAGAAAACAAGCTCAATTTTGACCCAATCTTGCCAGCAGGTTGGGATAATAGCATCTGATTGAAAAAAGTTTGGGGGAACTGGCAAATCAAGGTTTAGAAAGAAACAGCAATTGTGCTGGCGACATGAGAAGCACCTAACCTTGGGATAATGTGTTTTAATTATGTGCAAGTACATTGGTCCACATTGGGATGTTGGTTAACAAGATCGGTAATGGTCCAAAAGAAGTTGTTTTGTTTTACCCAGTTTGGGCTTTTCTTTTGTGTTGTGCATGGTGTCAAGAGAGGGAGTCTATGGGAATGAGACTGTAACAATGGATAGCAGCTCACGCGACACCTTTTCAAGACAACTTTTTGCTGCTTTTTCATTGCCACAGTCCGTCTCCAAACTTGCAAGCTGACACTGAATACTTAGAAACACATTTTCCTAAAAGTACACCTGTGTATGTAATTTCAATTTCAATATGTGTGTATAGGTTTAGTGACTTACTTGCCAAAAAGATAAAATGCATAAAATACAAAACTGAGGAATGAAGCAAGGGAGAGCGAAGCCTACAACTGCAATGATTTTGAACACCGTTCATTTTTTTAATTGTTTAGAAACCAAAACCTATTGCTTTATTTTGTCATTCCTATTCTGGAGAATTTTAAATTATGAATTATTTCTATTGGACAACTAGTATTTCAGTGCAGGCATTCTTGGTGCCTGCGGTTTATTTACAGTGGAAATGAATCCAAGAAACCTTCAAGTCCCTCAGGGCAGTTGAATTTCTCAGACTTCAATGTGAGTGGTTTATTATTTCTTGAGGGACTGGAGGGATCACCAGAACTAAGATCAATACTTTGCATTAAGGTTTTCTGTTATCTTTGGCTGTTTTTTCACTGATCTGGTTACTGGGGCCTCGGAAAAATAAACTGGAGATGTTGAATCAGATGTTCTGTGTCTGAGGCTGAAGCTGCTTCTTCTAAGGCTTTCTCAGGCTTGCATTTGAAACACAAATACCATGATGAGTGGGGAAAGTTGTTCGCTGAAAGTTTTTTTTCTTTTAAAGAAAAGAAGCTGTTTTGATTGCATGTAGATCATTTTAATTTTTCTGTAAAGCGTATAAGTAGCACTTACTGGTTTAAACCAGTGGTTCTCAGACATTTTGGGTCACCAGATGTTTTGGCCTTCAACTCCCAGAAATCCTAACAGCTGGTAAATTGGCTGGGATTTCTGGGAGTTGTAGGCCAAAAAGCCTGGAGACCCACAGGTTGAGAACCACTGGTTTAAATTATAATCACTTACAAACAATAGTTTGCACAATAGTACTGCGAGAAATGACTGTACTTCTGAAGAACATGACTTCTGTATTTGGATATAAATGTGGGGAGTGGATGTGTGTAAGGGAGAAAGTAATATTGGACTATGTCAGAATTTTTGTTCCTTCTGGGTTTAATTCATTCTGCATCATTTAAATCTGCTTTATCACAACAAGTCTATAATCAGGAATCTAAAATTAAAGGAGTATTAGACATCATATTTAATCGGTTCTATAATTTAGTATGGAACTAGACATTATAAAGGACCTGGGGCTGCTTCTGAAAATGGCCGCTTGTTAAAATTTTATTTCCAAATCTATTTTTTTCCAGAGCTCCGGAAATGTACTTACTTAGATTATGCTTCCCAAAATTTCTCAGCTGTCCCAAAAGTCAACTTCCCAGCTCTTCCAATGTGCTGATATCATTAAAATTATGATTTTGTGGGTCCTAAATGGCCCTGGCAGGAAAATTGTGATGGCAAGGCAAGGCAGGGGATGAAGGGCATTGCTACTGGTTTCGGTCTCATCTGTATAGTCTGTCGGTCTGCCATATGTTTCCTGAAATTTTATGGAGTGAAGTGATGTGATGTATTATTCTTTACCACCATCACCTCAGGGGAAAGTGCAAAAATTAGTGTCTTATTAGAAATTTTATTACCTCCTTAAAAAATGGACTATCTACTCAGCATGCTGGTCGAGAGAAATCTCAGTGGATTTGGAACGTGTGTGATAAATATTGCATTCTTCTTTTGTTTGGGGGACTTGTTAAGATGAAAAATATGACATTATTATTACAAATAGTAAGTCCTCTCTTGTCTGAAAGCACATATGACAAGGACCATTCAATAATAATAATAATAATAATAATAATAATAATAATAATAATAATAATAATAATAATAATACAGTAATAACAATATAACTTTATTTTTATATCCTGCCTCCATCTCCCTGAAGGGACTCAGAGCGGCTTACATGAGGACAAGCCCATACAATGGAGAAAGCACCAGAATGATCGGGAGCCAGCTGATCCAGGCTGCCTCCATCACCATTTTATCAGACAGCATTGATAAAGGCCAGAAGTGATGCCATGATGGAGGAAGTAGAGGGGTCAGTACATGTTTTAGGTTCTTCAGGATGGACTAAGTGTTCACCTTTCACCACGCCACTCAGAGAAATAGGTGGTTTCTTTTTTATAAGAATACTTACGTTGACCCATGGGTCAACATTTTGGGAATAGTTTTGACTAAATTTTCTAGACTTATACATGAGCATATAGGGTATTTTAAAGTGGCTATCCTGGGCAGAACCTTGAAGTGGTGGTGGGGGGGGACTCTGTATAACATCTGTTTCTTCTGTCTTAGTTGGGGCTGATGATAATTGAGCTATTCTGTAATACAAAAAAAATATACCATATTAGATTGTTAATGAACAATAGTTTTCTAAAGAAAAATGGATGCAAATGGATATCTTCCTCTTATCACTGTATGAGAGCAGCCTGCTAGTTGCAGACAGAACATGCCAGTTGTCCTCCTTAACATGTCACATGTTCTGCCTTTTGTTTAAAGTCCAGCTTATCACTAAATGGTTTAATGGTGCTTCTCCTCCAGTTTTGCATTCCTTCAGATTGTGAGCTTTGTGGGTTAGCAAGAATCTTACACTGTTGTTTGCATGGCTTAGAATGTACATAACATGAGAATTGGCATTTGGTGGGATTCCTACTTTCCCACAGACCAGCTGCTGCATCGCCACAACTGCTAAAGAAATATTGTGAATTCTCCTTGGATGATCTCCAGATTCCTTAAAATGTCTCAGATAAAATACAGTGGCCCTACAGACTGGGACCTTGCATGTTCAAAGAGTTATATAAACTGTTACTAAAATACGTAGGATGCTCACATCCTTGTGAAGCTTGGTAAGGAACACTTATACACAGAGGCGGCCCTAGGTAATTTCATCTTGTAGGCAAACCTAGTGGTCGCACCCCCCCCCCCAAATTGCCCCTCCAAGGCCCCGCTCATACCTTCGGCAGCGGCGGTGGGGACCATCGGCTCCCTCCTTGCCGAATGCGGAAGGCCTCAACTGAGGCCTAGCTCTACTCATGAGACCTCGCAAGAAGAGCTAGGCCTCAGTTGAGGCCTTCCGCATTCAGCGAGGGGAGAGCCGATGGTCCCCGCCGCCGCCGCGGGGCGCCTTGATGGTGCCCCCAGGGACAATGCGCCACAAGCGGGCACTTACATTGGCCTCTATGTTGGGCCGGCTCTGCTTATACAGAACATGATGCCAAAATTGAAATCCAGATATCTCTCCAAAGATTACTGACATAAAAATAGCAATGCATGAACTAAAAAATCTGCCCAGTGCTCTTGCTGTTTTGTCTGGTTTAGTTGCTTTTACAACATAGTCTTAAAATGTTGCAAAAGTACATGAAGTGTTATGATCTATTCAAAAGTTTAAAGCAGTGTTGCAATACTGCCACAGGTGAACATAAATTAACATTGCATTTGCTTCTATATTCTCTCTCTTATTGTTTCAGGGTATTTCAAAACAGATGGCTCTGTTGATTCTTACCTTTATATCAAGAAATCATAAAATAAAGGTGTTTCCTTTATAATTATCATAAGTACAATTTGGATTCATGCATCACAAATTTCAGATAATATGCAATTTAATAGGTGTGGTTCAGCATTTATCTGAAGATACAGGTTGTTCCAAGTCAGAAATTGAGAATCATGTGATCCTTCAGATGTAGAACAGCAACTCCTATAATTGGGATTTCTCACCATTGACAGTGCTAGCTAAGTCTCTCTGACAACAATATCTGGATGTCTACATTACTCCCACCCTGCTCTCTAGGTCGTGGGCAATATCTTTTTGCTATGATGGGTAAAACTTTTAATGGACACTTGCTGATAGCAGGTAGATCCAAAGACAAAAACAGGTGCACTTCTCCTTTCCCTGCAATCTTTCTGTCTGACCCATTTTCTTGCCTCTTCCTACTGAGCAGAGATGAAAAGGTCTGGCTCACAGAGGCTTTTGAAATCAGTCCAACAGCCATATAAGATGCTTGAGGTTACATGAGTTCTCAAATAAGATGAGTAATATTCCTGTAGTACAGATAAGTGGTTCTTTAACTTTGATTCTTCAGATTTTGGAGGGTTGACTCCTACAAATTCTGACCATTCCTGGTCTTTGCCTACATTGGCTTTGGCTTTTGAAGAAAAAGATATTTGGAAGACCAAATGCTGAGCATTACTGTTACAGGGCTGTATCCACTCTGCAGAATTATAGCAGTTTGACACTACATTAAGTGCCATGTCTAAATGCTATAGAATCCTGGAGTTTGCAGTTTTGTGAGATGTTTACCCTTTTCTGTCAAAGAGCTTTGGTGCCACAGCAAACTAAAAATTCCAGGATTCTATGGGATGGAGGAGCTATGGCAGTTAAAGTGATGTCAAACTGCTGTAACTCTGTAATGTGGATTATTTCCAAGTAAATCCACTTTAATTTCTGTTTTATGAACCAGAGAGTGGAGACAAAGTTGCTAAAGGTTCTAAAAGCATGCCCCTGCTTTTATTTTCAGGTTTTTGTTAAATAATACTTGTGTACTAAATGAAGTAGTAGTTTACATGTTCCTCGTTTTTTTAAAAAAAAGATACTTAAAGAGCAAAGAATTTTGGTTCAGCCTATGACAACTTCCTCTACACACAAAAAATAATACCTTCCTCTGGTACATTATTGATCATTAAAAGTTAAAGCCACAATGCTTGCAGCGTTATCAAGCAATATCTACTAAATCCTGGAAGCATGGAAGATAACTAAAATGTAATCTACTGCATAGCAGCTCAGCTAGTGATGGATAGCGAAACCGAAGCAAGACTAATGAAAAATTAATGAAAACAGTTAGTTCCATAAGAAAAATGATCTGTTTTCTCCCACCTTTCTATCGATTTGAACTGCCCCTGTAATTGGAAGAGTATAATTTTGTCCTAAGGTAAATAGGAGTGGGAGGGTTAGAAATAAGAGGATATCATTCTGGCTGTGCTGCTTGACACACTTTCAGCTAGAAAAACAAAGCATTTTCTTCAGGACATTGAGGCCGCTTGTGACACAAGACTCCAAGCATATATTTTTCCTGTTCAGGCAAACTGCCATGAGTTTGCCTGAAGCAATTTACTGGATGAGCAGTGGACTCTGCATTTTTGCAGTAGTACATACAAAAATATTTAAGCGAAATCTATTCCATGCGATGTTGGGTGGAATGGGTTCAATATATCTCATGGATTTGGGTGATTATTGATTCATCTGCATAATAGCAAACTTGTAAAATTTACTTTTTTGAACTGAAACACACAGAATTCCCAAAGTAGCCAAAAAAGTAACCAAAAAATAATTTCCCCAAGCTCTTTAGTGTTGATGGTCTCAAAAACTAGGATGAATGAATGTACAATAGACATGTCACAGAAATACCTCAGTGCCTAGAAAAAAACATGCAAAAGCAAACTACTATTGTGAATGACAGAAAGTAATCCTTAGGGCAATATGGGAAGAATCATACCCATTTTTGACTGATAATAAAAAAACCCATGTTGCCATGATCACCATCATGTTTAGTCTTTATTTGCAAGACTATTTATGTCATTTCTTTGAGTGGATTAGCATGGCCCTTACTAAATGTCAGCTATTTAAAATCTTGCTATTGTCACAGGCCAGTGAATTGCAGACACTGTTTTTGAATAATGAAATTATCTACAGTTGGGTTCTTTGGCTACATTCCTATAGAATGTGGAACGGCACCCCCGGGGGCCATAGGGTTTGCTCAATTTGATTTCTCCAAGGCTGAGGGGAGATCTGTCCTCAGAGATGGAGACCCAACCTCACAAGTGTCTTCTGGTCACAATATGTATTCCCCTTACATTACAGCTATTTTTGTTTTTAAATGAAAATTGCAGAATTGTATCTATGTAGGGTAGCAGTTTAATCTTAAAAATAAATTACCTGAATCTGGCAGTTTGATACAAATGGTTTGAGAAGAATATTACACGTGCTGAACAACCTATGTTGAAAGGAGGCCTGATGAAAATCCAGCTAAAATTTACTCTAAATTTGAGCAATTGTTTCATTGCTCACCCTAAACAAATAGATATCTTCATCCCCTTTTGGTTTCTGTTCTAACAGAAAGCAAAACTCAATACCTGAAGGTATATAATTTGAAGTCCATATTGTAGTCAAAACATCTGATTTTGCTTAGTTCTTTAATTGTGATCTATTTGCTCTTCCTGTTGCTTAAACCTCCTGCTTGTCAAAGGCTTGTTTCCTTTTTTTCAAAATGTCAATAGGCTTAAGTTTTGTTTGATGGTCAGTATTTCACAATGTATCCTTGGCACAGCTGTACCACCAGCTAGCTCCTTTGTGTGTAGAGAGTGCATCACTTCTCTCAGAAGAGAATTTAAAACCCATGGCTTCTGCTGGATATAGGATTGCATTAGATTTTTGGTATCCACTGGAATTTGGTTCCAAGGTACCAAAATCTATGGATGCTAAAGTGTTATCATATGCAATGGCATAGTCAAAGGGTGTCCATTATGGTGAAAAGCTCAAAATGAGTGTTGGAGAGAGTACAAAGATCTGTGAAATTGTGGGCTACAGTAGAGTATGTCTGCACAACAGTGTAGTGCTCAGCACATAGCAAGGTTTGCTTTTGGGGAGCTTTTTCATTTTGTAGTTGGTTGAATCCATGGATACAGAGGACTACAATTTTCTTATCCAAGATCCAGTGTGGTGTTGAATGGGAGAGGATCTAGGCTGGAATCCTCTAGAAGATCTTTACTGGCATTATGCTCAATAGATTTTTTTTTTTTTAGATCTGCAACTGAGGGCAAGAGAGAAGTCCTATTCTCTTGCTAAAGCCAGGCTGTGTCAGAACCTGAATCAGTAGAGATGGCTTCTTCTCTTGACAAATACTTATGTTGGAAACATCCTCCACCAAATACTGCACTTCCTATGGCTATTTCTCCCCTACTGTTACCACTCTGTCTACACCAGGATATTCAAGAAATGTTTGCTTCTGCTTATCTTTATGAGCCTCCCACTAATTTATCCAGGGATTATTGTACAAAAATAGCATGTGTGTGTGTGTGTGTGTGTGTGTGTGTATGAGAGAGAGAGAGAGAGAGAACTTGCTCTCAACCTTACAGTTCCTATACGAACTACCCCAAAATACAGGCAGCAGTGTAGAATACAATTTTTAAAAGGATCAGTTTTATCTTCAACAGGAGTGAATCTCTACTCAAGGCCAAGTCACTGCTGCTGCTTTTACCGCTACTGCCCCAATACTCAGGATTAAAACAGGGATGGCACATACATATGTTGTTGTTGGGATCTTTTGTTTCCTTTCCAGTTCCTGGTGGGGAATACACCTTTGTTCAAATGGAGCAGCGGGTTCATAGGGTGATGGTAGGCAATGTCCTTTTCCATGTAACTCAAGCCATGGCATCATTACACCACTGCTTCCTCCCATGAGTGTCTGCAGAAATATGCATAGGATTGTGCTGTTAATTATGAATGCCTGATAGAGGTGTGCATATTCTTGATAAAGACTAGCACAAAGTAGAAAGGATCACTCTTCCCAGAGCAGCATCACTGGATGGCATGAGTCACTTCACCATGAGGTCACATCATGATGCAATTGTTCTGTAAACAGTGTTTGTTAGGATGGGGAGGAAATCCCATGTGCAGATTTGCTAGGTTGGATCCAGACTCAGGCTCTTATAACTTTGGAGCACGATTATGGTACCTGCCTTCCTTCACTTTCCAAACCCAACCATTCAGCTGTTCTTGTCATCAGATTCTAGAATGACTAGCTTAGATTGCCTATTTTTGTGAGCTATTAGACCAGCCATATACAGAGGACTGAGCATTTCTACGTGCCTGCTGAAGAAGCAAATATTATGTCATGTACCATCCAATTTTTCGCTACATGCTAGTTCCTTCAGTCTTGCACTTGTGAGTGATGTTCCCCAACCAGGCAGTTTCTAGGTATAAAAACATCCACAATCTGATTGCTGTCTGAGTGCAGGACTTTGTAGTCTTAACAGATCTGGATAGTATCAACTTGGAGAAGACTGTTTGACTGTATGGTAGCTGAATCTGAGAAATTATGTTTTGCCATCAATATACTGCAGGTAGTATCTTCTTTCCACCTCCACCCACTCCCATTGGCAGTGGGTCTTGTGAATTGTTTCAGGATTACATTAAATTCAAAAAATCCTGACAAACTGCCTAGATGTGCCATTTGAAAACAACTTTTAGATGTAAATAGATAATATTACTCATTTTTAACTCCTATCTAAAAAGGAAATTGCTGTTCCAAGTTGTTAGTTTGCTTTTGAAATGCCATTACCAGAAATCAGGTAACATATCAGTGCATCAGTTACATTTGAAGTTTAGTGAGGCCCATGAGCCCTCTGGTTGAGAATTTTCAGTGTCCTTCCCTAAACTGCAAATCCCAGGATTCTATAGGATGACTAAAGTGCAATACAGTGCTGTAACAGTGTAATGTGATAGAGTCCCTGAAGAAAATGTGCTATTTGGTAATTGAAAAGGAAAAAGAAAAAAATCTTTTCTGAAGTTGTATGAGCATTCCAAGAAAAAAAATCTACAAAAGATTACCTTTTGCCTAAATACACTGATTTTAGAAGCTAAGCAGGGAATATCAGCTGCCGAAGGTGACAAATCACCTCTGATTGTTCCTTGGTATCCTTAAAAACACCAGATCCCTTCTGATCTTGAAGCTAAGAAGGGTCAGCTCTAAGAACTCAGATGGGGAACTATCCATGAATACTAGTAGCTATAGACTATATTTCAAATGAATGAATTCACCAAATCACTGTGCCAAAGAAAACACTATGAAATTCATGGGGTCACAATAAGTCATCAAGTATCTTGAAGGCATACACATTAATTTAAAAGGAGGTCATAGTATACAGAAATCTCCCTTATGTCAAAGTGGACTATTTTTCCATGTTGTCTAGGAATGAATATTGTGACTATTAGTGGTTCCACAGGGCCATTTCACATTACATGACTACAGCACTATGATTTCACTTTGCCATGGTCCTATTCTATAGGATCCTGGAATTTATAATTTGGTGAAGCGCTACAGCTCTACCTTGGAAATGCCCCTTTCTAAACTGCAAATCCCAGAATCCCAAAGGATGAGAACTCCAAAGTTAAAATGGAATCACAACACTACACTTGTCCAGTGTGAAAGGGACAAATAAGAAAATACTTCTTTTATGGTCAAATGTATGATTTTTTAAAAGAAAAAAATAGAAACACCAGGGACTTATGCAAGACACATATGCATTTTATTACTTTCCTCCCTCCCTTGGCAACCTCTTCCATGTCATAAAGTAAGATGGGAAGATCTTTTCTAGTCCTTAGTTCCATCCATTCCCATTTCCAAAAAATGTAGCAACAATTTAAGAAAATGCTACTGCTCAGGATTTTAGCAAATGCATTCCCACAGGGATGAGAATAAAATATTGTGCTCTTTCTTTGTTACTATAGCAAAGCCTTTGCAGATAGTGTGAACTAAGAAAAAATTAAAACCAGTTTCTCCTCAAAACTTCCTATTTAACAAGCATCCTGATGTCTGTATAAAGGTCAAATGACTCCAGGTCACACCTTCATCTCTGCCTTGCACGCATTGCTTGCATCTCCAAATCAGCTCTGTCTCTACTCCACCCCTTCTCTTTCTCCTCCTGCTTCCTTCTTCGTTGCTCCATCTCTTTCTTCCCACTCTTGCCTTTGGGCTCTTCTCCCCACACCACTCCCTCTGCATGGACCAACCTGCAATTCTGCTCCACAAAGCTTCTCTTCCTAAATCACTCCTCAGGCATCTCTCTCAGCCTATCTTTTTTTACCCCCCTTTACTCTATCTGCATCTATATAATCATAGCTGCACAACCTCCTCTTAATTTTCCTTCAAACAAACCTTTTCATTAACGAGAATCTCTTTTTTATTGTTACGTAGAATTATCTACCACAGCTCTTAAATACACAACCATATATTGCTGTATTTGGCAAACGTAATCTAAATGTTCATGGGAAAGCTACATGCTTGTACATCTGGGTCTAAAACCCACTGTTAACCCTAGCCCATAGAACCAGAGAGATTTATCAACATGCTATATCTGTATTCAACTGTTGATTCAATGGGACTACTCTGTTAATATTGCATTCCCTCCAACTGTCTGGGCTGGTCTTGATTAAACTTCTTCTGCTCTGCTTGTTCAGCTCCTTTCAAAATGTCTCCATTTTTCAGTCCTCCTCTCAGTTTTCTCCCTTGACTTTCTTCCAGCCTTCTCTTTTTCCTTCCTCCTTCCAATCCTTCCATCCTTTCGTCCTTCCTTCCTTTTTCTTTCCTTCCTTCCCTCTTTCCTTCCTCCTTATTTCCCTCCCTTCTTTCCTTACCTCCCTCTTTCTCTTGTCATCCTTCTCTTCCTCCCTTTCATCCTTCCTTCCTTCCTCCTTCCCTGCCTTCCTTTCATTACCTCACAGCCAGTCTTCCTAGCAGGGTGTGTTAGCATGTGACCACCAAGTTGGAAAGTTTGTCCATGCTTTATCTAGAGCATTATCAGCAGGCAGATATCTTATCTCTTTCTGAAGACATCCAGAAGAAGAGGCCCCATCAACTCTCTAGAGCAGGCATGGGCTAACTTTGGTAGGCCGTTAGGAATTATGGGAGTTGAAGCCCAAAACACTTGGACGGTCGAAGTTTGCTCACGCCTGCTCTAGTATCTACACAGTTGGTTCTGTTGCTGAAATCCTTTCACTGTCAATTAGTTCCTTCTAACTTTCAATTGAAAACTACTCTCCTCATAATTAGAGAAAATCAAACTTTTGGCTTTGATTTTCTCATTAATAAGTTTTGTCATCTTCAATACACCATGATATTGTTTGGCTATATGCACCACAGCTTCCATCTGGAAAAGATTATGGGTATGTTGTTATTATGTAGCTTCCCCCTCGATGGATTGTCACCTTGACGTGGTGAGGGGGCTTGTGCTTTCCAATGAACCTGTGGGCACACCCACTGGAGTCATGCACTCTCAGGAGTAGCCACAGGGGAGGATCCAGACCAAGAACAATCCTAAGGCCCAAAGACCTCAATGGCGGAGCAGGCGGAGTATAACATGGTACATGTTACAATGGCTGTGAAGGCGGAAGAAGGCTGCAACAGACTGAGAAGCCACTCTCGTTGTGTTAGTCACACCACTGCTAGAACCTCAAGACTGTGTGTTGACCGGCCGTGCACCGACCCCCACACATTAAAAAAAATCACGCACAGGCGTCTTCCAAGAAATGGAGGACCATCATCCTCGAACTATGAGGGATCGCCTAAGTAAATAAGTAAGTAGCTTCAAGTTAATTTTGACTTATGGAAACCCTTATCTTAGGATTTCTTGGCAAGTTTTACTCAGACTGCTTTTATGTTTCTGGCTATAGCTTACAGCTCTAGACTTTTCTTGGTAGTCACCCTTTCAAGTACTGATCAGTCCTGGCCTTGCTTAGCTGCTAAGATTAGACAGGCTCCAGTACCTTTAGAGCATTTAGCTGGAATCTTCTCTAGTTTAAATCAATATAGGAGTACAAATCATGCATTACTCCAAACAGTGTTGGCCCAGCAGCCCTTCCCAGCATAAGTGATAATGCAGATTGTCTGGAGGTGGTCGACAGGATTCCCACCTTAAGCTAGTAGGATCCAGGCTCTGCTTTCACAAATCTCCTTAGGTTCTGTGTGAACAGGCAGGGTGCCTATCGAAGCCAAAGTTCCTGCAACAATAAGTGAGACAGAATGCATTCTAATAGCTGGTTCCCCTGGAAATCCTCTGAATTACATGCCTAGAAGTCTATGCATTATGAGTGAAGAAAAGCATGTGTGTATGTGCATGCCTGCCCTCAAGTTGCCTGTCAACCTATGGTGACCCTATGGATTTCATAGGCATTTCTTAGGCAAGGAATTTTCAGTGGTTTTGCCAGTTTCTTTCTCTGAAACACAGGCTATAGCACCTTGTCTTTGTTGGCTGTCTGTCTCCTATCCACACACTATGCAAACAACCAATAAGATTAACTATTGAGATAAGGATATAAATTATTTATTCATTCATTTATTTATTACAGTATTTGTATCCCACCCTTCTCACCCAATAGGGGACTCAGGGCGACTTAAAACAAAAGCACATATATAAAAAATAATACAATACATTGCCAATCAATTAAGATTAAATACATCAAACATTCATAAAAAATACACTTATAAATATACAGATAGGTGTTCCTAGTAACAATCATTTCAGAGAGTTAAACTAGATTTTAAAATATGATATTAAACTGTCAAAGTCAGAATTTGAAGCTCAGTTATATAAAAATGATGAACAGATAATGGATAAAATGTGTGAACATTTGTTAATATTTGAAATGGAAGATGAACAAGTAAAAGGCTGTATGATAAAATGAACTAGAAATTTTGGCTATAACATTCAGATGGAGCAATAGGAAAAAATGTGGTCAAAGGTCTGAAATTTGTGTTATGATGTGAACGAAAACTTTTCTAAAATGATATCTTATTGGTCTTTAAAACAGAAAAAATGTCTTAGATTTAATAAAGGATCATCAACTAGGGGTAATGCATTACTTTGTTAACATCCGTTTAGAAAGTAGTCACCTTGAGTTCCTACATTGGGAGAAAGGCAAGATAAAAGTAAAGTACAATTTTAAAAATTTTTAAAAAATGATCCCAAAGTAGGCAATAGTGGATTGAACCAGATTTAGTCACATGTAGAGTAAATTGTCTGAATTCAATGGAACTTATGACCATCTTGGCCAGTTAATTTCAATGTGGCTTATTCTCAGCATAACTAAATTCAGATTCAAACCCATTAAAAATAAAAACAGAGTAAGATTTTACATAAAAACAGAACGCATCCTGTTTTGCATCTTCCAAAACACCAGACTCAAAATGAGTAAAATAGTTAATCCTCCCAAACCTCATACTTGAATAGTAATCCGATGAGGTGAATACTCATGTTCAGAACAAGTGATGTATCCAAGTTCTCTTCCCATCCCCCCAGCCCTGGTCCACGGAGATCATAATGCTGGTCTGCAACATCATTAAGGTAAATAATACCTATGAACCAATTGGGAGGGGGGCTCCTGACCAAATCCTCTGGAGTTTTGACTGGTGAATTGAGTTGCTATCCACAGCAGGGCTGACCGGTCACTGGAGGAATACCTCTATTTTTAAAAGGGATTTCCTTTATCTTCATTTAAACAGCCAGGAAGCAACATCTGCTCCCAAATCATGACATTCTCCCATGAATTGCTTTGATCACTTATACCTATGATCCTCATACATTGGTTAGCCAATGGTCTCTGTTGGGTATCTTATTTCAAGAGCTACTGACTATTGCAGAACTGCTTTCTGCTTGTTTCTTCAACAGATGTTTCAGGTTAGTAAGTTGTTGATTTCGCTCTCTTGTCCAGTCTCAGAGCTAGTTTCACTTACCTGCTGGTCTTACCAACTTGGGTTGCCCTAGGAAACATGTCCAGAAAGATATGTACTTCAGTTATCACATATGCTTCAATTCTCACATATACTGGACTAAGGAAGTATTTAAAACATGTGTGGTAACAACCTATCTCTGAAGGAGATAAATAAAGGATGGCTGCCTAATCAGTCAGAGCTGGAAGATTAGGCAAATGCAGTGAAATAAGTTATACAGGAAGCTATGGAATGGTATAAACTAACCTACCAATAATCTTGCTCCTGTCTAACATCTGCTATACACAACAACCACATGAGGGTGTCTACAAGCCAATTATTCTTGGCATAGAAAGTCAATTATGACATGAACATGCACTAGGGTTGAAAAGTGCATCAATTAAATTTGTAGTCAAAAGAGCAAATGAGAGACAAAGCCTATGACATGCGGGACTGACAATGAGAAACGAGCCATTAACAAGGCTGTGTTCTATTAAATATCTAGTGAAAATATTAATTTACCTGCATGTAAATCTCTGCAAAATTAAAATATTGTCCACATTAATACATTGCATGATGTACACATTTCTGAAAATGAAAGACCAGGATGCAAATAATAAACAATGTTTGACCTAAGTCTATATAAAAGGACAAGTCTTCTAATCCTCAAATAGGTGACATCTCTTATAATAAGGGACAGCTTTCAGTCTAAGCTGCTAAATTTGCTGACTGAAAGGTTAGTGGTTCGAATCTGGGGAGCAGGGGTGGGCTCCCGCTGATAGCCCCAGCTTCTGCCAACCTAGCAGTTTGAAAACATGCAAATGTGAGTAGATTAATAGGTACTGTTCCAGTGGGAAGGTAATGGAGCTCCATGCAGTCATGCCAGCCACATGACCTTGGAGGTGTCTACAGACAATGCCAGCTCTTCGGCTTAGAGATGGAAATGAGCACCAACCCCGAGAGTCGGACATGACTAGACTTAATGTCGGGGGCAAACCTTTACCTTTAGCTTTAAGGGGCATTAGTAAGGGACACCAGAGAAAACATAGTCTTCCCCGTCCCCCATCCCCCATCTCCCCCCCCCCCCTCACCCCCAGCAACATCTTTCTTTATGCTGCAGCATCAGCATCCTTGTGACTTTCCATGAACGGGCAAGAATGTTGCTGTGAGCTACAGGGATTCATTATCTGGTGTGAGAACAAGGAAGCTGGAGACACTCAATCCAGACAAGGAACAAATTTGCCTATCATTATCGTGCTTGTAAAACACTTCGCCTGTTAGAAAAGTAATATTAAATAAATTAGCAGCGGCTCCTGCCGCTGCTGCTTTTCTCTGCCAGACTTCCCACAACACAGTACAGATAGAAATGACCTCCCATGTGGAAAAGTTGCAGGCTGAGATGCTATTGGTCAGGTTTTGGTCTCCATACCAATTATTGGCGCAGCTGCTTCAGGCTAGGCTGTTTAGCAAGCTTCATCCGTTTAAAATGCTGTCTGTTCTTCTCGCAAAAGACAAAGAGAAAAAACCTTTGTTTCCAGATCATTACTAAAAAAAAGAAGGTACAAATGCAATCTGAAATAAACCAGAACCCTTTCCTCAGCTATAGAGGTCTACAGCAATATTTGCATCTTGCTAATAAAAGAATTACAGCGAAAATGAACAAAAGAGGAGGTGGGGGGAAATCCAGCCTGAGATAAGAAATCTGGGGCAGGAAAGGACACACCAATTACTGCAGCTTGCACATACATCTGCTGGCTGAAACCGGTTTCACTGGCAGTTGCCCAAGGACAAATGCCACAGGGCTGTTGACTCTTTGATGCCCTTTGGTGGTATGCCTGGGCAAACCAGACTTAGAAAGAAAGAAAAAAATAAGAAGCACTTGGCATGAAGAGAGATTATGCTCTTTAATGCCAGCTTCAGATCCCTGTGTTCTGCAAGCATCAATTAAAAATGCCCCAGTCTCGTTCTGCTTGCTCGCCAGAGGACGGGGTGGAATTTGCTTTCTTTCCATAACTCCTTAGATTGCTTTTTACAAGAGCAAAAGTTGGCATTTGCCTGCAGCATGGCAGAGCAAAAGAAGAAGAAACCCATTTTGTTCTCAGGCTGTTTATCCGCCTCCCCCTTCCTTCCCCCCTGCCTCTGTACAGTATTACAGAGAAGTACAGGTATTTGATGTGAGCGCTTGGAGAGGCTCTGGGAAGGGATACAAGTTGAGGTTAACTTGCAGTGTTTTTCAAACAGCACCAGCTCTCCTGCTGAGGAATTCACTCTAATGGAGGGGGGGTTGGGGGGGGTCTGCAATGATAATGTTTTTTAGAGACAACCATTTTGGAAAAGAGGAGCTCTAATTTTATTAACCAAGTCTCGCAGAAGACAGATGTGTGCTGTAGTCATTTATGTACTTGGCCTGCAGTGGCCTGAGGCCAAGAGTCCTTTCAGACTTCACAATTATAGCACTATGAACTGCCATAGCAAAATCCTATGGAATCCCAGGTTTTGTATTTTGATGAGGGACTAGAGCTCACTGGATGATAATTCTGCACTAAACTGCATGTCTCACAACCCCATTGGACATTGCCATGGCATTTAAAGGAAAATCATAGTAATATTAGAAGACTCCAAGTTTTTAGGCTTTTTTGTAAAGCTGTTAGGGTAAATGCCCACATTTGGTTAAAACAATGAAGGTATAAATAATCTGGAGTCTTCTTCTCTTGAGGTTTTTAAGCAGAGTGGATGCCATCTCTCAGGTGTGTTTTGATTTTGTGTTTCTGCATGGCCGGGGTTTGGACTGGATCGACCTTGTGGTCTCTGCCAACTTTAAGATTATATTATTCTCTTGGGATGGTTGGGGATAGGGATGGGGATGATTCCAGGGGAGGCAAACCAGGTTGGTAGGCTCCCTTGCTCTGTTTAACATAAAAAAACTAGTTTTCCAAAATCTGCCATAGACTTCTGGTGAATTCTCATTTTGTTTCATTTCTTATTTCTTTTCTTGGCATTTCCGACCATCTGTACTGCCTCTGGAAGGTCACCCCCCCCCCCCCCAAAAAAAGAGATAAAAACATAATATTATAGAGTTGGAAGGGACCTCGTCAGCCATGTAATACAACCCTATGCTCAATGCAGGATCTCCAGCTAAACATCCGTTTCTCTTTGAGGTCACCCAAAGAAGGAGACCTCACCACCTCTCTAGCAATTGGCTCCATTGCTGAACTGTTCTTACAATCAAGAAGTTCCTGCATGAGACAGTTGATCACCCTTGCCACATATCTTTATGCTCACAACCTGTATTTTAAAAAATGTCACAACCTACAGTAAAATAATCATTGATGTTGTAGACAATGATGATTTTCACTGGCTTCCCTAAGTTTACAACTATCTATCTCAGTGGTTCTCAACCGGTGGGTCCCCAGATGTTTTGGCCTTCAACTTCCAGAAATCCTAATAGCTGGTAAACTGGCTAGGATTTCTGGGATTTGTAGACCAAAACACATGGGGACCCACAGGTTGAGAACCACTGATCTACCTCATCCCCACAGAGTGGTTCCATTCCAGTTTGTTTCTGTGTGTCAGCCATGCTCTTTCAGGAGACTCCATTCCCTCTCCCTGCAGATATTCACAGTTTACTCAATACAATTGAGTATGATCTGTTTTCTGAAACTTTCTCCCTCTGGCAGGTTTTGTGCATTTCTGTAACCTATAGAGGCCCCCTCTGGCAAATTCCCCCTCTGGCAGGTTTGGTGCATTTCTGTAACTGCTGGAGGCCTCCACTCCTTGTAAGGGTGCTTGTGCTGCTTTTACTACACCGTGGGTTATATTTAGTCTGCAATAGGTAAACAAGGAAGAATGTCCCTTCAACCCTCCCAAGGAGCTTAGTAACCTTGGGGTATTTGAAAAAGGTTAACTAGAAGTCAACAGAAAGTTCATCCATCCCTTTCCAGACCACAGTGCCAAACACCCTCTTTTTGTTTCCTAAGTCTTCATGCTGGGCAGCTCCAACTGGATTGACCTCAGCTACTTCCACTATGCTACTGGCCAGCTTGGGGCCAGCTTGGGGCCAATTTGGCTTCCTGGTTCTTTTCATGCAGATGTGTCATAAGATCAGCTCAGCAGGACCAGTGGCATTCCCTGTGGGCTTTGGTAACTTCTTACTAGTAGCAGCTCCTGATGTCTCTTTAACACTACAAAATTATAGCCCTTTGATACTACTTTGATTACATACCGCCAATAAAAAAAGACAAAGACACAGATGTTAACATTCTTCAACCTTCAGTTACTTACTCAAGGAGATATTAAGCTTGTAGAACCAACCAGTCCATCCTTCAGGAAATAATGCCCGGCTGCTCACTGGAGGGAAGGATATTAGAGGCAAAGATGAAGTATTTTGGCCACATCATTAGAAGACAGGAAAGCTTGGAAAAGATCGTGATGCTGGGGAAAGTGGAAGGAAAAAGGAAGAGAGGCCAACCAAGGGCAAGGTGGAGGGATGGTATCCTTGAAGTGACTGGCATGAACTTGAAGGAACTGGGGGCGGCGATGGCACACAGGGAGCTCTGGCGTGGACTGGTCCATGAGGTCACGAAGAGTCGGAATCGACTGGGCGACTGAGCAGAAGCAGCATATCACTACTGGTCATTTCTACTGGTACAGAAAAACCTGGAATGTTTCAGTCTTCTAAATATTAGACTGCAAATCCCACCCCCCCACCCCAAATAAAAAGGAATGTCGGGATTAGTAGTTCTGCATCTGGACCCAGCCCTAGTGTACAGGGATACATCTGTGTTGAGCAGATGTTGAACATCATGTCTCATTACAGACAGGAGAGTTGAGTCACACTCGCACACAATCTCCTGCAAAAATCATCTGCAGCAGATGGCTTAGGAAAATGATTCTTCAGATGTTACTGGGCACCCGTTTCTACCAGTCCCAGCTAGCCTGCCCAACTGAGGAAAGTTAGTTCATCAACAACTGGATGGGAAAGGTCTCCCCAACCCTGCTATTATGGCAGAAGAAACATCAGGGAAAGAGCCTCCATACCATAATTTTTTTGTATCCAGTTAATTTGTGAGCAGCCATGGTGGTGGTGGTGGCAATAGTAATATCTTTTTCTTTTTTTTTGGGGGGGGGGGGGGACGGACCAGTGTGGTGTGTTATCTTTTGAGCAATTTACTCTTAGAAACATCAGTATGAAATGAAAGTGAGGGGGGAAAAGGAATTTGATAGTGCCTTTAGCACAGATTAATTTCACCATGAACTCTTGTGGATAGCCAGCTGCAACAAATCACTCTGACCAAGATGTCATGAGTTCGAGGCCAGCCCGGTGGCTGTGTCTGTCTCTGTCTCTGCTATGTTATGGCATTAAATGTTTGCCTTATATGTGTAATGTGATCCGCCCTGAGTCCCCTTCGGATGAGAAGGGCAGAATATAAATACTGTAAATAAATAAATAAATAATATTGAAATAAATCAGTTGGATGAAATGTGCTACTAGACTCCTTCTGTTCCATGCCATTTATTTTCTGTCTGTATGCCCGTCTGTCTGTCTCTCGTTTTCCTTTTTTGTGCTGTGAGAAACTAAGGCTGCAATCTTCTGTTGTTCAGCACAGTGATGTGCGCAGACCTATGGTAGGTTGAGATATTCTCACCACTGTGAGAATATCTCAAAGGAAACAGGTCTTGGTAGTAGGTGACTCCCTCCTTAGAGGAACGGAAGCCATCATTTCCAGACCAGATGGGATGGCTCGAGAAACATGCTGCCTCCCGGGGGCAAAAATACACCATATCACTCAGAGGCTCAGCAGGCTCCTAAAGCCCCATCACCCTCCCCACCTTATGTTGATTCATGTAGGTACCAATGACACCGCTAGGCATACTTTTGTAGTTTAGGGAGGAGCCTTTAGACTGCTCATCCAGAGAAGCCCTGGGCCTCCCTAAACTACAAACCCCAGAATTCTGCAGGAGGCAGTCACAGCATTTAAAGTGGATTAAAGTGGATAAATGCTCAAATGTGATGAGGCCCATAGTTAAAAATGGGAGTGAGACAATCGGAAGTGAGAGAAATCAACCCCTTGGAAAGGAAATTCACTCCTGAAAGAGTTGTCATGAGAAAAATGTGTTTCCACTGAAGCTTTACCACCAGTGTTTGTTTCCATAACAAGTCAGTTTTTTTGAAGTCCACAGGGATTTTAACCCTTCAACTTACAAACAAATTCAAAGAACAAACCTACAGATTATTTTTTGTACCTTGGGGATTGCCTGTACTGGTTTGGGCTACTGGGAGTTTTAGTCCATAATTCCTACCCCTGCTCTAAAGAATATAAGGCAGTATACTTTGGGGCACCCAAGAGACTTTACCCCACATCTGAAGAAACACATCACAGATAACTACCCCAGAACTATCCTACTTCATCCCCTCCTATACTTTCTGAAAGAATCACTATTTTTCTGCATATTGAGTCGTTTCTGTTTAATTGCCAACAAAGTGCCCAGCAGTCTGCATGGAGGTTATCAATTAAAGAAAGAGATATCCCATCTATCTTTTTCTGATGAAGGGTGCTTTCACTTCATGGGAGAGGCTATCTTATATCCCTTGACACTACTTTGAAAAGATTTCCTGCCCAATTTGATTAAAGGTAAAGGTTTTCTCCTGATATTAAGTCTAGTCGTGTCTGACTCTGGGGTTGATGCTCGTCTCCATTTCTAAGACAAAGAGTCAGCATTGTCCGTAGACACCTTCAAGGTCATGTGGTCAGTATGATTGCATGGAGTGGTACCTATTGATTTACTCACATTTGCAGGTTTTCAAACTGCTAGGTTGGCAGAAGCTGGGGCTAACAGTGGAAGCTCACCTGGCTCTCCAGATTCGAACCACTGACATTTCGGTCAGCAAGCTCAGCAGTTTAACCCACTGCGCCACCAGGGGTACCAACATGATTAGTTGGCCACAATTACACATCCATGTATGTATGTGTGAAAGATGAATATTCAGTTTTAATACTGGTATTCTTCTAGCACAACAGGACTTATCTATATATATAAAAGAGTGATGGCATCAGGGCAGTGGACAAAACAACAAAACTACAGGCCCCCAATATAATCTCTAAAACCAGGACAGTAATAAAGAAATAAAGAAATAAAGAAAGTAAATAAAGCAGGGAAATTGGAAATTCCACAAAGGAAACAATCAGGGCTAGCTAACACCTCCCAAGAAAGGATTCTTCCAGAAAGGAAGCTGAGAAGGCAGTGAAGCACTATGTATTACCAAAGTCATTATTATTACTATCATTACTATCCTTACTATCCTTACTATTATTATTATTATTATTATTATTATTATTATTATTATTATTATTATTGTGTTGCGGTCAACCGTGAAAATGAATACAATCTGGCTCCAAGTATTCAAAAACACTAAAATCAGAATATAAAAAAATTAATGTGGTATAATAAAACAAAACAATACAATCTCTAAAATCAGAACACTAAATAAAGAACAACACTCTGAAAATAGGGGAATTCCACACAGAAAACAATCAGGGCCAGCTAACACCTCCCAACAAAGGATTCCCATCATCAAAGTCTGGCCAATCCTCTGTTCTCTCAGGGCCACAGACAGTAGAAGCATATAAAATATCGCAAACAACACCACTCTGAAAACAAGGGAATTCCAGACAGGAAACAATCAGGGCCAGCTAACACCTCCCAACAAACAAATCACTCAGGGAGGAACAGCTAGGCTTTAAATCTGCAAGGCCATTACATCCTAATCATTTTTCCTAATTGCAGCATTCATACTTGCCTCCAACAGACAAAAAAAAAAAATCAGAAATATTGTATATTCACAACCTTTAGGAAATAATATCCCCTGATGGCACAGCATGTTAAAGCGCTGAGCTGCTGAACTTCTGGACCGAAAGGCCGCAGGTTTGAATTGGGGGAACTGACAGAGCCCCCACTGTTAGCCCCAGCTTCTGCCAACCCAGAAGTTCAAAAACATGTAATTGTGAGTGCATCAATAGGTACTGCTCCGGTGGGAAGGTAACGCCGCTCCATGCAGTCATCCCACATGACCTTGGAGGAGTCTACGGACAACGACGGCTCTTCGGCTTAGAAATGGAGATGAGCACCAACCCCCAGAGTCAGACATGACTGGGCTTAATGTCAGAGGAAAACGTTTACCCTTTACCTTAACTACCACCAATTCCTCAATACTTTATTTCCCATACCACCAGACTTCGCCACAGCAACGCGTGGCCGGGCACAGCTAGTATATAAATATGATTGTAAGATAGCAAGCCAAGGTGATTAACTTGGCTTTGTTTACGCCATGCAAAGAATTAAGTTTTAATAAATTTTGCACAGTTTACTGGTTAAATAAAAACCTGTGTTTTAAAGTTACTTTGCCATGCTGCTCATTTTATCTCAGTTTCCTTATCACATCAAGTCAAGATAAACCCATTTTACAGACTAACAGACCTCAGCTACCATTATTTACCAAGATATAATCATCGAACTATCCTCTTAACAGCTGCTTTCCTCAAAGCTGTGCTCCCACTAAATCCATGGTGCACAAATTAACATGTGCTCCCACAGAAGAATCATTAACTTTGTGTCGTTAGGGACCTAAGGGAGAAAGGAAAAGATTTTTGCCAACGGCCAAGTTTCCAGCATTAGCTAATTAATGTTTATAAAGTACTTTGCATATATAGTACCTTTTATCAGAGGATCTCCAAGTATTAGATTTATCTCAAAGGCCGCAGGCCTACACATACACACACACAAGCTGCACAATGTCTAGGTCATTCACATAGAGTTTTAAATTTTGATCACATCTTTGTATTATATGCAAAGTATCTTTTGCTATAGTTAAAAGCCACAAATATACTAACAGGGAAAAAGAAAGATATATCCAGTAGCATTTCACAGAGAAGTGAAAAGAAAGCCAGGGAGCATTAATGCACACCTATTGCGTACCGATGGCTGGACATAGGACCCAGAAGTAGGAGTTCAGATGTGTGTAGGGTAGGGGGCAAAATGAGGCAGCCAAAAATTATTCTGCCCCACAATGAAATTTTCCTTTGGTTCCCACATTGCTAGCATTCCAGAAGAAACAGGCACTGAAATCTGTTCACCACTAGAACTTATATTTTCTGTCTACATTTTCTTGGAAGTTCTGTCTGCCCTTTTGCATTGGGTGGTTAAATTGTTTTTCTAAAGGCTCAACTGAAATTTAAATTCCTGCAATGCTAGAAATATAGGAAGTCAAAGAAAAACTCATGAGGGATCAGAATTCTTATATGGGAGGACCAATGCTTTCATCTTGCTGGTCTGTAGCTACACTCCAGTCCAGAACACCTGTCCACAAAGCATTTCTACAGCACAAGGAAGGGGCGTAACACACCTGACTGCAAGCCCACAGCACAATGTACTATGGATGATCACAAGAGGATGGGAGGCTAATGGATTACCAAAAAATAAAAAAAACAACAACCACACTTTGAAATGAGGAATAGCAAGGCACATATTTTACTCCAGGTTGCCTTTGGCAATTATTTGCACCTTGTGTTTGCCTGATACGATGATTCATTTGGGCAGATTAATGCCTGTCCCCTCCCAGCATGATTTCAGCTGCATCTTCCATGCAACAGGAGGATAATGACTTACACTACTGAAACTGTTGCATTATTTATTCATGTGCAGCATCCCAAAACCAGAAAGAGGAAAGCATTGCACCCTTGGGTTTTAGGCTGTTGCAAGAAACCCAAGTCCTTTGCCAAAAGACAACTCCCACATGGGAACTATTTACTACTAGCAGGGATTCCAGCCACATGTCCATCAAATGATTTCAATGGTACAATTATTTCTTATTTATCATAGTCAGCCCTGAGTATCATGATATTTGTACAAAGCACTCAGTATTTTGGAGAAGCACAACTGAACTGATGCCAAAATACCAGTTCTGTGCTTGTTCTTTTCTCTTTTGTAGAGTCCCAGTCACCAGAACTTTAGAGGCATGCTACTGTTGACAACAGAGGCCAATAAATAAAAGAGCAAATCCAAGGTTAAACTCTTTGGCACACCATTTCAGTTAGGTAATAAGCTTCTAGCACCAACTGGAAAGGTTTTTTACCTCCTGGTAGGTGGGCTAGCTACTTGGAAGAAATTTATCAAAACTCCCTGAAAGACTATCTAACTGGCAACTTTAGAAGTGTTAAGAAGCTATTTACTCAGTTACACTCAAATGACCATGAAGAGCTTGCCACAAGTCAAAGGCAAAGGAAAATCTTTCAGCAGAACATGAAACCATTGCCAAATCTAGTCGTAATATGCTACTTCTTCCAGAAGACTGGTTTTACAGAATCTGAAGCGTTTCGCATTTGACTTATTTTCGTCAATCATTCTTGCTTCCAGATACTAGGAGAATGGAGCAAAACATACCCAAAGTGATTTTGTAGATGAAAAGAATTTGATGTACCTGAACCTAAGCTAATTTACTATGATTTCATAAATTCAGATAATAATTTGTACTCCAGAAACAGTGTTCCTCCCTGAACTCCAATAGGATGAAGGGCACTATTAACTGTACCTATATTCATTTGCTCACTCAGTATTTAAAACTCACCTATCCACCTTCAAAGGAGTCTCAAAAACATAACTAAGAAGAATCAAGACACAGTGTGTTACAGCGCTGAGCTGCTGAACTTGCGGACCAAAAGGTCCCAGGTTCAAATCCCGGGAGCAGAATGAGCACCCGCTGTTAGCCCCAGGTCCCGCCAACCTAGCAGTTCGAAAACATGCAAATGTGACTAGATCAATACGTACCACTCAGGTAAGAAGGTAACGGAGCTCCATGAAGTCATGCCAGCCACATGACCTTGGATGTGTCTATGGACAACACCGGCTCTTCAGCCTAGAAATGGAGATGAGCACCAACCTCCAGAGTCGGTCACGACTGGACTTAACGTCAGGAGAAACCTTTACCTTTACCTTTATCCACCTCCAAAGGAGTCTCAAAAACATAACTAAGAAGAATCCAGACTAAAACTTACATGCATACATCCAACTGAACTTCATGACATTATGTGTAAATAGGGCTTCAGTAATGGACAAAATGAGGACACTAACACCCAATACAAAGTCTGTCCCCCATGAAATTCTCATTTAGACCTCATTCATCAATGATCATTTATAAATAGCTTATGTATCCAAAAAAGGCAAAGGAAATTGAAAACAATTATCAGCATTTCACTCTTTGCAATGCTGAGTGTGAGAGATGTAGGCACATTTTTTGGGGGGAGGGGGGGATAGAATTCTTATTTGGGGTCATTTCCTGCATATAGTTTCCCATTCCCCTTCATAGCTACACATCTGTAAGTAAATATTCTAAGTATGAAACTGTAAAATAGTTTTTTAAAAAATATCCAAACCTTTTACTTACACTCTCTCACTATTTTAAAGATAAATCTCTGCTGTTCATGCTGCAGTAAAATTACATTATGTTACATATTACAAAATGCCCTAATGTAATTTGTTACTATTAATGTATTCAAAATATAGTGACTTGTTAACAATGTTCATCCTATTGCTTGCTAAGGAAACAAGCAACCACTTCCTAAAGTTAATTTGTTACATTGTATTGTAATATTCCTTAAATTAATTTTGAAATATAACTTCATTCTTATCATCTCCAAAGTAATTCATTATAGTTAACAGTATTATTTGAAACATGTTACTTTTACACTCTGAATCATAACCATGCTGACTAATAGCAGATATTCTGGAAAGCTTTACACTTTGACCGGAACGTACTGTGACTGAAAAGTAAAGTATTGATTATAGACCAATTCTGGGAGACATTTCAGAAATGAACATCTTACCCATGTCATCCCAAAAAGAAGTGGAACTTGGCCTTGTGTGGAAATATTATTTGTGCTCAAGAGAATAGTTATCATGCAATTTGCCAGATCTAAAATGTTTAGAATTTTGTGACATATAATCAAACAAAACTAGGAAGCCAAACCTAACTTACATATAATGCAGTTGTTCCAAGTAAATCTAGTTCCCAATATATCCAGTTTAATAAATAATTAGTTTCCTTATCAGAGACAAGTTAAGCGTTACCATCTCAAATTGCAGCAATCAATCCAGAGAAAATTAGGCATCTCTATCTGAATATCAGACTGTAAATAATCACTCAGTTCCATTATTTAAAAGAGGGTTGATAATTATAAAGGAAGTTACACCATGAAATGATCTGCAGCCAAACCAAAATACAATTAACCTCAGTGGAAACAATGGGTGTTCCCAAGGTACACCCGGCCACGCAGGTTTTCTTATGCTTACCCAACTTCTGGCAGCAGATCTGCACTTCTTTCTTGAATTAAAATTGGAGGCACATTAAACAAGGACTGTAATTCAAGTGTAACAATAACTGTAAGGAAATTACTTAACCTTGGGATCTACCCACACTGAGCATCAAATGAAGTCAGGTTATTCTATTTCCACTAGGAATACTGGGAGACACTACTGTATCTCTCCACAAGGAACTACATCATCCAAGGCACTGATGAGAGGGAGGGTTAGAGTTTCAAATTATGTAGAGTCGCAGCAGGTACCTCCCTTTTGTCAGCAGATATGTTTGGGATAAATTCACTCTACTTCCCTGTCCTCCCTAGCTCAGGAATTAATGGCTCGCTTTATGATGGAATTATCTCACAGATGTTTAATCTGGTTTCAAGATAATGTTCTTTGTCAACTGAATGATGAGTGCAGGTCTGAGGGCCAACCAGATGTGGAGTGCAACCATGTGTAAAGTCATGTGTGCCCTGGGGTTTGTTTACACATGGCTGCAGGTCTGTTTATTACAGAAAAAGCACATGAAGGAAGGGAGTAAAACACAATCACTGTGTCTTGCTGCCCTCCATTGCTTCAAGGCTTAGAATTTAAGACGGTTCCTCCAGATCAATTCCAATACTGGAAGCAAAAAAGGTAGAAACATTAAATTATGGAGGCAAAGGGCATGCTATGCAGCCAAGGCATGGATGGAGGACGGCTTGGGAATGGTCTACCACCTGACTTAAGGGAGGAAATAAAGAGGGGCTAGTTTCCAACCTTTCAAAGATATGTTTTTTGTGGAATGAATAGACCCCCTCAATTCCCATATTTATTCATAATCAGCACAGATACCTAGATACACATAGAATCATAGAGTTGGAAGAGATCTCTCAGACCATCCAACCCCCTGCCAAGAAGCAGGAACTGTCTCACCTGTTTGAATCAGACCCCCTTTGTTGTCTCAGAGGCAAAACAACTCCAAGAAGAACTCGACATTAAATGGAAAGAACTAAGAAAACATCCAGATAAGTATACAGTGTTTAGGTAATAATGCCACTTCTTTATATTTAATACAGTAAAAACTCTTAACCTTTTTTTTAATAAAATAGTTACTTTAATGCAGTATTTAAAATAAATTTAGAACATCTATCAGTATAACTGAATACAACAACAACAAAATGCTGCACTTTACAAACAAAGTAAAGATAAGCATTCATAATAAAAAACATTTTTTCTGGATCCCATCAATATTTTGCTGTTTAATGGTTCATAGTCAGGAGAACCATTTTATAAAATGCATTTATGATCAATTTGCTGCATTGGGATTACAATTCAGTAGAACATCAATACTTCTTTTCTCTCCCATCCCATGTAATCCAGAGCTGTCCAAAAATTCACTCTAGAAGGTTTATTCACAATCTGGCATAGATTTTTCACATAGAAAGTCAATGGGAAAGAGATATCATACTTCACCCTTTATAGGATTCCACTAACCAAAGTACAGTCTTAGAGCCTGCCCTTGTTTTAATTAACATCATTTTCAATTTTCCTAACAGGAAAACCATGGCTAGATTAAAAACCCAAAATACTGTCAGCAGTCCTGGTGTTTCAAAGTTTCACGGTTTTCTCCCCCAGCTAAATATATTTGTAGAATGGCATAGCAAAAAGCTGTAGGAACCTTTAAAAATAAAGATTTTAATTACATTCAGTTGCTGTCTTTCCTACACATTCCATTGCACACTTATGCTAACGCATTAAATATACAGTAAAGTGGAGGTTTTGTAGAAAAGTGCTAAATATGATTGCACGTGGATCTTTAGAACCAACTCCTTCAAAAGCTATTGGGGATAAAGAAATAAGCAGAAACTTCTGAAATGCAGCGTAACCATTTCTTTGATTCCCTGAACAGTTTTGTGCTCTTTCCCAAGTGCAACAGCAAATTCTTTCTTCTGCTATAAAGCCGAAGTCAAAAAAGGGGCAGACAGCTGCCAATGGCCTAGGAGCTGCCTCCACCTTATTTACACACACTCAAACACAGAGACATGGGAGGGCCGCACCTGTCCCTTTTCCAAAACAAAAACTAAACAAAACAAAAAACATGACCAGATGTTTCCTTCTGGATTTGAAAAAAATGAGAGACTATTCTGGACCTGAAACAGGCTAGGAAGTGGATTAAGCTTTCAATAGCCAACCAAACTGCTCTCTTTACATTGATTCTTGTAGGAAAGGAGCCTGGGGATCTTGGCAAGACAGTTATGCCCCGGGTATAATTGCCATCCCCTTTAAGAATAATTTCCAAGTCTTGTGATTAAATCCCTGATATTTCTTAAATATGTTCTTCCCACTCTGTAACACTGGAAGAAAGAAATCAAACAATCCTATATTTTGCATAAAGCAGAGTGTGTCTTTAACCTTGATATTCATCAAGGAGAATTCCCTGCTTTAAAGTCTACACACTGATGCAAAATTAAATGCATCTTAAGCCACTTTATATACTGAAAATTAAAGGACCATTCACCATTTGCTAACTGCATCCAATGGGATGCCATTGGGTTATTTGGAAAACAATATTTCTAAAGACCCATAGCTCATAGAGCTCCAAATCTGTCCTGAGCACTGGCAACACAAACCATGCCAGTAGGGCTTCTTCCTTTATCGAAAGTAGATTATAGATTTCACTTTGGCACTTCTTTGGCCTACACCCAAGTGGTTTCTCTTTCAACTATACCACAGAGCTCTAAAACTAGGCCATCTAGAGTGGTTGAATCCTGTAGGCAATATGCTGGCAAATTGGCAGACTGCTGGTTCATGATTAAATACATTCGTCATACCCTTCTTTCCTAACCACAATACTAGAGGCACACTATTCAGAGAACAGTATTACAGACAGATATATTGACAAATGTGATTGGCAAGAAACTAAATAGGACCCAAACCTATTTGTCTCAAAGGACATTCAAAAGTCAAACATGGATCCACTGTCCACTGAACAGTCTATTTATTGCAACTAACTGTTTTCCAGAACAGACTTCAGGATAGTACAAGCAGGTATTCTTTGTCAAGGAATGATGGTAAGTTGAAATGCAAAAGAAGCATAGCTGTTACTTCAAAAGACCTCGGTACAAGGCTAAGGAATGCTTCATCCCCTTCTCTTGTTCCATACAGAAGATCAAGTCCCTGAGGCAGATGCGTGTCATTCTTGGATGAAGAGGTAGCTTCACACGGTTGGATAATCTATTGACACCCTAGACAAACACAGCAAGAGAAAAAGTGAGCAGCTATTTCAAATCAGAATTCAAGACGTTCATCATAGGCAGCAACTTAAATAAGATATTACATAACCAAGATCTTGATGCTCAAGTTTCACTCATCCATGTTGTTCAAAATCTATAGAAGCGTCCTTATGAATAATTGTTGCCATATATTTAATTCTATTACTTTCCACTAGGAAAAAGTCTCAAAGTAGCTTACAAAAGATAGCATATGAAACATCATGGTTAATATAGTAAGTTAAACAAAAGAATATTTATAATCAATTCTACTGAAAGATACACAAAAGCTGAAGTATTCATTTCATAGAGTCATAGAATCCTAAGAGTTGGAAGAGACCTCATGGGCCATCCAGTCCAACCCCCTGCCATGAAACAGGAAAATTGCATTCAAAGCACCTGACAGATGGCCACCCAGCCTGTATTCTGTTTAAAAGCCTCCAAAGAAGGAGCCTCCATCACACTCCGGGAAAGAGTTCCACTGCTGAACAGCTCTCACAGTTAGGAAGTTCTTCCTAATGTTCAAGTGGAATCTCCTTTCCTGTAGTTTGAAGACATAATCTCCAGGGAAGCAGAAAACAAGCTTGCTCCCTCCTCTCTATGACTTCTCAATAACCTCCTTTTAATGACCAATCTTGCAATAGAAAAAGTATGCACACAATAATGGAGTTCAATGAAGACCACTTCATTTAACCTGAAACCTATTTAATTGTGCTGACCCTGGAAAAGAGCAAGATGGGGGAACAATCTAGTGCGGGACAGCTGAGTCCAGGTGTCAATACTGTACTTGACTTTTTCCTCAGCCTTCTCTTGAATGAAATCACTTGAGCCTTGGGAACAATCCCAAGCCAGGCATCTACTGGAAGGCAGGCTTGAGACATCTGCTCAGAAGAACTGAAGATCCAAAAAGTTGCACAGGGAATGGTCAGGCCTTATAAACCATTTGGTTCTACCCTCATACAACACATCATGATGCCTTGTTCCTTGATGTAACTTACACTGGCCTCTCTTATCATGGACGCCATCAAAGATGGCCTTTCCTCTGAAGTATCTTGCAGGTCAATGGCTGAATTACTATAAAGGTGAAAAACCAGATATATTCCCTTTCTCAATGTAGAACAAAGAACTAAAGCAAAATGCAAGATTTTGTCTGAATATTAATTTTCTAAGAATGTTCATTTATGAATGCAATTATAATTAAGGAGAAAAAATAAAGTTATTTTAAGCAACTAACATGGTGCCATAAAAATTAAGAGTCCACTATGTAGAACTGGAGCCCCGGTGGCGAAGTGCGTTAAAGCACTGAGCTGGAGACTGAAAGGTCCCAATTTCAAACCCTGGGAGCGGCGGGAGCAGCTGCTGTTAGCTCCAGCTCCTGCCAACCTAGCAGTTCGAAAACATGCCAATGTTGAGTAGATCAATAGGTACAGCTCCGGCGGGAAGGTAATGGCACTCCATGCACTCATGCCGGCCACATGACCTTGGAGGTGTCTACGGACAACGGCTGTTCTTCGGCTTAGAAATGGAGATGAGAACCAACCCCCAGAGTCAGACATGACTGGACTTAACGTCAGGGGAAAACCTTTACCTATGTAGAACTGCAGCTTAGGTTCTGGAGTAAACTTGGATTTCCAGGTTTATTCCAGGTTAAAAAAAACACCTGCAAAGATCTGGACCTTTTAATAAGGTCAAGATCTTTGCAGGTGTGTGATGTGTGGAGACTGCTCCCAAGATGAACATCTGTGATCTCAGGACCAGTCTCCACACGGATCCTGCTTCCATGCACTTAAACAGTGTCCCCTCCTTTGCCCTTTTCTACCTTTAAACAACAAAAAATTAGGTAGTTCTTAAGGCCAGAGTCTTCAAAGCACTCCACTGCGCCTGGAAATGGCGCAATGGAGCTTTCAAGAAGGGAGGGGGAAATTCCCCCTTGAGAGTTCTGCTGAGTGATTTCCAGGCACAACGAAGCAGTTTGAAGCATCAAGTCTTGGCAACTACTTAATTTTATGTTGTTTAAAGGCAGAAAGGGGGATAAGGGGGGGGGGGTTGTGCTCATACCCTCCCCACCATGCCAAATCAGCATCAGAATGAGAGGGAACGTGGTGATACCCTCGCCTACAAACTTTGGCTTTTGCAGCCTCAGATTGGCTGCAAACTCGAGAGAAACCAGTATTTAAACTACCCGTCTCTCTCGGGTTTTCAGCCTGCTTAGAAGAGCCCTGAGTACCAGTTACATTAGAAACTGTATTCTAGAACTTTATTCTGCATCAGAAATATTTTCACAATGTTATTTTCTCCGACTGTCTTCAATTGGTAGTAAATTCTTGATGTTGAGCCACTTCCACACTTTGTGTACCTATGAATGTTTTGACTGAATGTAATTGGGTCTCTTTCTGTAAGCTCTATTTTTGTTGCCATGAAACAAATGAGTTTATTAGCTGTAATTAGCAAATATGTTATCACTTCTCAATTTTAAAGAGTCTAGCTTTCTACTACAGTCGCTACACTCTCCATCATGAGCTATTATGAATCCTGTTAGCCCCAGCTTCTGCCAATCTAGCAGTTTGAAAACATGCAAATGTTGAGTAGATCAATAGGTACTGTTCCAGCAGGAAGGTAACTGCGCTCCATGCAGTCATGCACATCACATGACCTTGGAGGTGTCTATGGACTACGCTGGCTCTTCAGCTTAGAAATGGAGATGCGCACCAACTCCCAGAGTCGGACATGACTAGACCTAATGCCAGGGGAAAAACTTTACCTTTTTTTATAGTGTTTCATATTGAGGATTCAAAATTTGTCAAAATGGGTTGCTGAAATAGTAACATCTTTGCTTTCTGACGGTTCAACATATTCAAACTTCATGCACAAAATTATTAAAATGTGCATAAAATTACCTTCAGGCTCTTTTTACAAGGTGTACATAAAGCAGCAATTTTATATTTAGACATGTTTCCACCTACAAGATATCTCATTATGTATGTGCAAGTAAACCTGAAATACAGAACACTTATGGTCCAAGGATTCCATAGGATGCACCCACACTGTTAAAATGCAATCCTAGTGCTATAACTGTGTGGTATACAATGGCCTCTATAAGTTTTGTACCAGAGTCTTCATAACCCCTTATTGTGGCTTACACTTCTTGGAGTTCGAGTTCAGAACATCTGGAAGTGGGACATGTCTATTATATTCATCTGAAAGATCTTAAGGATTAAAGTTAACTGCAATCTTCAAAATTTGATAACAAGCATATAAAACAAACATATGCAGCAAAAAAGTAAAGAAAGGGGGGAAACAACATACAACTAAGAGTCAACAAACTTAATGAAGGCACACTTTAAATAGTTTACATGATCTACTTTTCAGTAAAAGCATTTTCCTAATGTAACAGATTTGTTGATTTAAAACAAAACAATAACAGGCCATGTATAGCGATGTTCGAGAAGTATTCTCTCCTGACGTTTCACCCACATCTATGGCAGGCATCCTCAGAGGATGTGAGATATACCTCACAACCTCTGAGGACACTTGCCATAGATGTGGGTAAAACGTCAGGAGAGAATATTTCTGCAACATGGCTATACAGCCCGGAAAACACACTACAACCCTGTGATCCCGGCCATGAAAGCCTTTGACAACACATAAAACAATAACAGTATCATTGTTTGAAGCTTGCCATTTGTTTGATGGCTTGAAAAAGAACAGGGACAGAAGGAAGATTATGGGCTACTTACCATGGGGGGGGGGGTGTCCTTCAGTCCTGGTAAGCCAGGAAAGGGTCACAGTTCAAAGAAAAGCAACTTCTCAAGGAGGTGAAGAGGGTGGAGAGAACTAGCTTTGTAGTACAGCTGCCATTACAGGGTTGAAAAAGAGGTCAATCCAACAGGATATGGATGGAGGCCCCAGGCAATATTTTAAATGAAACAAACCCTAGGGGACTCTGAACGATCTAATAGTTGTGTCCTTTAGAAATCAAAGAACTTTGGGGAGGCGGAAGTATTTACTTTCTAAACAGAGATTAGTCAAGACTTACTACTGAGGCATTCACACACAAATCCAATGATTCTCATTTATTGCAAAACAAAGAGCATGTTAAAACACTGGCTCCCAATATGCAGTCCTCCCCCTTTAAAGAAAAAAAGTAGCAGATTAAAGTTTCTGCCAAGAGTTTGATTCTGCTACAGCTGTATTTTGGCCACCTTGAAATCCTGCATTAAGAGAAAAGTGGGATATAAACTGGGTTTTTTTAATGTATTTTTTGAGATCAAATGTTTGTGGCAATATTTCTAGGAATTTGGCCAAAATGTGCTTATTATAAGAAAGAGACAAAAATTACTAGTTGCTCTTCAACCATGATAATAGATTGAGAGTTTCTAGAGAAGAAGGGAAACCCCTTCCAAGACTAGTGGTTGGTACCATTCTCATGGTATGAGGTCAACACTGGGTATAACTCAATGATAATTAAACCTTGTACCTTTGCCCTGTAGGACTTATGGTCATGTTCAAGAATGTCTCTTGTAAATTTGGGTTTTTATAATTTTTAGTTCATGTATTTTATGAAGTATCTCACTTCTACTTTTCCAACTGCTTCCTTTCCCTGAAAGCATGAGCTCATAAAGTCATTAGGCCGTTTGTGTTACCTACCTACTGCTTTCAGGTCATCAGAGTCAAAGCCAAGATTTGCTAATTAGGAGCAATAGTTTCAACTGGGTTCTCAAGGGAACTGGCTTCTTCCAGAAACTAAAGCAGCTCTGGGACTATCAATTCGTAGCTGGTTAATAGGAACCACTTTAGATTGCTAAAGGTTTTCAGTTATATAAGCTGGGAGCTGAAGTTGGCCTGATATTCCACAACAATACTGTCTGTATTTCAGTATTTTGTTACTTTGCTTCCAATGTTTCACTTCAGTGAGAACCCTATTTAGGTAAGTGTACCTAGGGTTTCCTTTGACTGTATGGATCATAATAAATTGTAGAAAGTTCTTGGTGGTATGGGGATATCAAGTCACCTTGTCTGTCTTCTGTGGGATCTGTATAACAACCAAGTAGCAACAGTCAGAACAGACCACGGAACAACAGACTGGTTCAAGATTGGGAAAGGAGTATGGCAGGGCTGTATACTCTCACCCTACCTATTCAACTTATATGCAAAACACATCATGAGACATGTGGGGCTTGATGAATCCAAGGCTGGAGTTAAAATTGTTGGAAGAAACATTAACAACCTTAGATATGCAGATGATACCACTTTGATGGCTGAAAGCGAGGAGGAGCTGAGAAGCCTTTTAACCAAGGTGAAAGAAGAAAGTGCAAAAGCTGGGTTGCAGTTAAACATCAAGAAAACCAAGATTATGGCAGCCAGACTGATTGATAACTGGCAAAATAGAGGGAGAAAATGTGGAGGCAGTGACAGACTTTGTATTTTTAGGCACAAAGATTACTGCAGACACAGACTGCAGCCAGGAAATTAAAAGAAGTTTACTTCTTGGGAGGAGAGCATTGACCAACCTCAATAAAATAGTGAAGAGTAGAGACATTACACTGGCAATGAAGGTCCGCATAGTTAAAGCAATGGTATTCCCTGTAGTATCTATGGATGTGAGAGCTGGACCATAAGGAAGACTGAGCGAAGGAAGATAGACGATTTTGAACTGTAGTGTTGGAGAAAAATTCTGAGAGTGCCTTGGACCACGAGAAGATCCAACCAGCCCATACTCCAGGAATTAATACCCGGCTACTCACTGGGCGGAAGAATTAGAGGCAAAAATGAAGTGCTTTGGCCACATCTTGAGAAGTCAGAAAAGCTTAGAGAAGAGAATGATGATGGGGAAAATGGAAGGAAAAAGGATAACGGGCTGACCAAGGGCAAGATGGATGGATGGGATCCTTGAAGTGACTGGCTTGACCTTAAAAAAGCTGGGGATGGCCGACAGGGTGCTCTGGCGTGGGCTGGTCCATGAGGTCACAAAGAGTTGGAAGCAACTGAACAAATAAACAACAACCTAAGGTTAGTAAAGCTTTATCACTTTTTCCATACTGTGCCTTTTCCCAAATATTACTTGATATATTTTATATATTTTATTCCTATTCTTTCCATCACTTGATAACAAACCCACCTCTTCATAAGGCTGGGTGTACTTCATTTCAAATAGGTTTGATACTAAATCTATGAAATAATCAAGTGGCAGTGTGCTGGTTTTTAGTACTTTTGACCTATGAGTGGAGCAGATGGTGCTGGTTTTGCTCCTTAGTTCCTTCAGTGCAGAGAGACATCCTGATTGAGTCTGAGTTAAATGGAAGAAGAGTGACATTATACAGTGGTTATTAGATCTTGAGCTTCTCCTTTTGTCTCTACCCGGTCAGGTTTTTTATAATCACCACCATCATTTACTTCCTATCTTTCTCCCAGAAATGCATCCAGGGGTCTTAAGGCAAAGTTCTTGAATCAATGACACCTTTGCCATATATAGTATTTTTATCTTTGATATTGAAAAACCTTGGGTACAATTTTATTAATAGGAAGTAAAATCACTGAATTCAATGAAGCCAAGATGTCTTATGCCAGTGGTTCTCAACCTGGGATCCCCAGATGTTTTTGGCTTTCAACTCCCAGAAATCCTAACAGCTGATAAACTGACTGGGATTTCTGGGAGTTGTAGGCCAAAAACATCTGGGGACCCCAGGTTGAGAACCACTCTCTTATGCAGTAATTCCCTCTGTCCCAATTAGGAGTGGATTAGCTGCATGGTTAGGATTTTGCATGCAGCAACGAAACCAGAAGGCTAAAACAATCAAATACACATAGTGTCGCACCTCAGATTAGCTTCACCTTGCTAAAGACACCAGGCTGCACACAGAACGTAGTCTTTTGTAGTTTATTAGGACATAGGCAGTAAAATAGTTCATAAAAGGTAAAAGTTCAGTTCCAAAATATATTTACAAAACAAGGCTGTAATCATCAAATCCATAGAAGCATAGGCATGAAACAAAGTCCTTTCAAAGGAAGCCAAAGTCCCAGCAACGAGAATATATCCAGGCTATGAGATAATACAAGAACGCAGACTTGATACAGGAAAGCAGACTTGACTCTAGCTAAGAAGTTGCTTTTGACAAAGATCTCTCTTTCAGCAGACTGTCTTAATAGCATAACATGAAGGCATTTCTTTGCCCTTTGACCTCCCTCTTATTTGCTATTCGGAGGCTTCTACGCATCCCCCGAAATTCCAGCTGACAAGCGCGATCGAGCTCAGCGGCCTCATTGTCAAGGCCACTGAGCTCGTTAGTGTTATCAGAGCTACTCTCCCCTTCTGCTGCTTGCACCTGAAAACCATAATCAGAAACAACCTCATTTCTTCCCATGGGAAAAACTCCCTGCTTTTCATCTCCCACAGCAGGAACCCTCTGCACCTGAATCCCAAAATTCCCATCAAAGTCATCTTGAAACTCATCCTGAATCTGAATCCCATCATTAGGCACTTGCATCCCAGAATCCTCATCAGAGTCACACAAAGGGAAAGGCTGAGTCACAACACATAGTTGGAAGGAAATTCTAAAGTTGTATAAATATATTTGAACTCGTATTGTTTTAGTTTGACTCAAGCACCACTACAATTATATCACACTGTTTTGTTACCCTTGTAAGCTTACACTAACTGCACAACAGATTTTGTGTGTGTGTCAGAAGCAACTTGAGAAACTGCAAGTTGCTTCTGGTGTGAGAGAATTGGTTGTCTGCAAGGACGTTGCCCAGGGGACACCCGGATGTTGATGTGGGAGGCTTCTCTCATGTCCCCACATGGGGAGCTGGAGCTGACAAAGGGAGCTCATCTGCTCTCCCCGGATTCGAACTGCCGACTTGTTTAACCCATTGCGCTACCAGGGGCTTCTGCACAACAGATGAGAATCTCCTATTGGGATAAAAGGTCTCAAGAAAAATCTGCCAATGAAAAGTGTATGTGTCTGAGATTATAGCTGCTTTAATTTTAAGAAAATGCATATCTTCACTCAAGCTAATGCTTCACTAAACTGTCAAAGGTCTCCAAGAAACTAGTGTTACTATTCAGTTGTGGAGCCTTCCTCTCCCAGCTTTCATTGTGACATTTGTACAAGTCTTTTTAAATGTAACCAACAGAGTGTTTTACATATTGAGACAAATTACTGGAAATGTAGTGTCAGTTTATTCGCTATTATGCCCAAGATTCATGTATGCATGTCACTTTCTCTAGCTACATCAGATCCTTAATCTTTACCTGGAGGTAAAAATACTGTACAAAGTGTGTCATGTTGACTTAATAGACAATTATTAAACTGAAATATTCTGGCTCTTTGCCACTTCATTTTAAGCAGCCCCTCATCAAAATTATAAATTCCTTGACCCTTCACATGTCATCAACATTTGTGTTACCAATATATTTAGCCTAAAGCTACAATACAATTAGTCATTTAAATTGCAGATATCTTTCATACAAGAAAATAATTAAGTTTTCATCTCTACAGGAACCGCATTCTATGGACCAGTGAACTGCATTGCTTAAATCCATGAATGGCAGCCTGGAATATTTTAGTCTATTTACATGCAAAGATTTTATGTCAAGCACATGGCCTAAACTGACAACTGCTAGGGAGCTGGGAATTGAAGCTAAAACTCTATCCTTCATTGGCATAGAAGTGTGTTTTGCAGCACACATAAATAATGAAGTTCCTACTCCTTAACCTCGTTCAACTATACATCTTAGTTCAACAGATTATATGGATAGCCCTTGCATTAAAAGAACATCATCATTAGCATCTCATTTCCATAATCCAGCATGTTCAAAGAGGTCTGACAGTTTTGAAACTTGTCTCAAAGAAGTCCCAGACATCTTCATTAATAGGGAATTGTGGAAATTTAGTCCCCAAATAGATTTGTAGGCCAGAGGTTCTCTATCCCTACCTTAGATTTATCTGCACATTTTTCTAAAAGCAGTCTGAGCCTTGTTTCAAAACACTACATCAAACATATGTATTCTGTGTTCTAGTATGTGTGTGTTGTGGCAGGTCCATAGAAACCAGCAACTGGAAATTTATTTTATCGAGTACAATTGATGTGAAGTTGAATACGGACTGACTCTGACTTTTGGCTCAATTCTACTGGTCCTGTTGTAATGGTCACACCGTGTTTTACTATTTTAATTGGATATGATATTGGCTTTTAAGTGTGTTCTACGATTGTTGGTTTTTACTACATTTTGTATTACATGTGGCATTTAATTTTGCCATTGTGTAAGACTGCTCCGGGTCCCCCTGGGGGAGAAGAGCGGTATATAAAATAAATTAATTAATTAAATTAGATCTATAACTAATTTGACAGTTTAGAGACTACTAGTAGTTCACTTTCATTCTCTGTCTGCCAAGAAACCTGTGTGCTTAATCCAAGGGATGAGACACATCTGATATTTATGTTGTAAGAAATAGGGATTGCCCATTGCTTCTTTGTTCCAGAATTTTTGGGGATTACTTGAGAACATCTCTAGTTGTAATACAATACTTGCACCTTCAATGCGATAGATATGCTTAAAAACTGTGTGCATGCCTCCAAATTACCTACTTTAGGAATGTTCTTAGTTATGATCTAATATCTCCCATCACCTCTGAACTAGTCAGTCTCCCCCAAGAAACTATAAGATGTTAAAGGTTCAAAGAAGCAAATTCATCTCCCACCCACACTAGTTAGAGTTTTCATTTTTATTCCCCAGTCAACACAATATCCCTTGGATTCTGCAGGATACTCAACATGCAGAACCAGAATCAATGTGCTACAAAGCCTTTTATATGTGGCACCATCAATGAGCTATTTTGTTCCTTGGTCCAAGTTTTCTACCAGCAATACTTTACAGAACCAAAGTTATGTTTTGTTCAGTAATATTTAGGAGTATGAGTAATAAGAAAAACACAAAAGAATGATAAATATATGTAAGAACTGTATGGATGGAAACCACTCAATATGTTACAAGAAAGGCAGATTCCTAGGTCAAGATCCTGTTCAACACTGATAGAAAATGAAGGTCCAAATGAGGCAGTAACTTGGGAGATACGATTCTTCTTCTTTTTCTTCAGTGTTTGTCCACTTTATTGGTTTGCTGGCACCATTTTATCCTGTTGTGCACCCTGGTCAAGGTGTATGCCAGCAGTCTTCAGAACATTGTGCAATGTGTCCAGGCTTCAGTCATCCCTTTGGTCTCTTGCCCGGCACTTCTATATCAAGAGCAATCTTGCAAATGGGGTGCGTCTTCACCTCGGCAAGTATGGCCATACCATCCAAGACATGATTCTCGTAGTTTGTCCACAATTGGAGCAATGCCAAAGCAGATGTCATTGTTGCGGATGTGGTCAAGGTGTGTGATGGCAGCTACAAATTGTAGCATCCTCATCTCCATAACACTGAGGCGGCATTCTGCTTCCTTTGTTGCCAGCCAATATTCGGCTCCATATATTGCAGCAGGCCTTATGACAGTGCGATAGATTTTTGATTTTAGTCCATCGGGCATTTTCTAGTCACAGAGTACACCAAGCACCATTTCATCCAAGCCGTGTTAATCCATGTGGTGACTTCATCAAAAAGGTTGCCATCTGAAGTTATCATCGATCTGAGAAACTTTAAGGTGTTGACTTTTGGGAGATCCAACCTGTCCACCTGGATGGTACAAGTCTCCTCCTCGTTGGTCGTCAGGTACTCTGTCTTTTTGATGTTAAGGTGAAGATTGAATAGTGCCAACCAGTAATATCATGCTTGCACTTGATGTTCAAGTTCTTTCTTGTTCTCATGGGTGATATGACACATTGCCATAATGCCCCGACAGAACTTTGACTTCTTTCATAATTTACGATTATGAAATTTCAATTCAATTCAAATCTGTTCTGAACCCGCTAGAACCTTGTTCAAAGCACAACTTACTTCTTAACTGCTGAGTTTGTGTTTGAAAGGACCATCTAAAGTGATGAGCTACACTGCTAAAAACTCTAGACACTTAGCATTTTAAAGAATGCTTGGTCCCTAGTTCTCAAAACTGAAGAACTCTTAACAAAGGCTCCTGTTGGGGAAGTTAGACTTCTTGCACAGTACCTAACATCCTTTAAAAGAAAGTAGTAAGAGAGCTGTCTTATTTGAAGGAATATCTAATTTGGTTGTTTTCAAGTTTTAATTCCTTATACAACATCATAGTGAGCTTATTGACCTAAATACCCATATTCAAATATCAGGATGCCTTGTTACTCACTGAACATTTATACCCAAATTAATGGCAAAGTTCCAGAGGATCAGGTTATGCTGCTTTAAGAGTGATACAATCAATAATTGGAATCAGACATGTGCGTCAACCTGCTGTAGTCTTGACATCTGCCTTGGAAACCTGCATCTTTGTACTCAAGTGATTCAAGTTCTACATATTTAAATTTTTCAGGTTTTCCGGGGATTCCTAGTATATACAGACCCTGAAGCCATATTCTTCTATTTCAAGGCCATCCTTTCATCTCTGAACAGAGTAGAATACTGTTTATTTATTAGGATGTTTTGTTTTCCTTGTTTGCATGTACTGCAAGCAGCTGCTTCTTTTAAAATGATTTCCAAAAGATTATTTGATTTTGAGAAATATTTGAAGATCACAACTCTTTTTATATACAACCACATGTTTGTACACATTTTCTGATCCACTTTCAACACATACCTGTTACATTTCAACTAGCAACCCCCCTCCCTCAACAGGAATTCATCATTACAGTGAAAACAGCTGTCACAATCCCCAGCACACAATAAGCATGAATTGGAAGATTTCACTATGTGACAGAATGGTTTGTGTGAAGTATCTTTTTCTAATTTCTGAGTGAACATATATAAGCAGAAACAGCCTGGAGCAAACTGGCTGGCTCTTTCATACCTCTAAGATATGAGTAAATGGACTACACAGAAGTACCATAAACTACGAATGATCCAGGAGACACACTGAAATGTTCCAGGAATGAAACAGATTATTTAGTGAAATGATCAAGAAGATTTACAAATGTTTGCAAGCAGGGTGGTGGCAGGACCAGTTATAGGTATCACACAACATTGTGTGATAGGGACCATCCCCTAAGATGATGGTCCTCCTACTGTGCTGGTCTCCACCTATGTGTAATAAAGCTCTTCACATAAGTGGCTTGGGTCCAGAATATTTGAAACATCATATTCTTAGATTTTTGGGTGGGCCCTTCTTTCAGTCCCACCTTGCTGGATGCTGATCATAGAACCACAATGGAGGACCTGGAGCAGAAGTGTCAAACTTGTGGCCCTACAGATGTTTGGGTTTCCAACTCTCAAAAGCCCTAGCCAGCTTGTCCAATAGCCAGGAATTTTGGGAACTAAAGTCCAAAACACCCTAAAGGCCACATGTTTGGTACCACTGACCTAGAGAGTCCTAGAGAGAACATTTTAAATCAAAACCATAAATAATCAAATTTGCAAAAATCAAAATTATAAATGTGAAGGGGCAACTATACATGACAAAATTATATTTAAGAAAGGAGCCCTCTTGAGGTTAATCCATATATGGATTCAAAATATGGTCAACACACTTTTCTTTGCAAGCCAAATGTTTTAATCATGTGCTGAAAATATCTAAATGCAACACACACATTCACACTTCACAGGAATAATCACAAAAGATGCAACTCTTTGACAAGTGTTCACTGTGACAAATCCAGGTACACCTCTGCAGAGAATAAAGTGACTGGGAGGTGCTTTCTTAACTAAACACCAGTAACTTGCTATATTTTATATGCACTTCCATAAACTTAAAAGGGTATGTACAAGTTGTCTCAATGAATGTTCCCATTAATGCAGTACAAAATGTTGAGTTCTATTGTTCTGATGCATTACTCCATTGCTATGAGCATTTTTTCATGGACAATGTTAGGTAGGATTACAACACAAATGTTTAATATGGTGTGAGCCACAACAGCGACAGCAAGAATATGTCCAAAGGGCAGCCATTACATACCCTCTAGAATTATATAAAAGTAAAAGCTATGGATAATTGCTACCTTGCTCTTTTGTAGCCTTTGCCTACTTAACAGTAAACACAATGATTTACCTAATGAAAGCTTAATGGTAAAGGGAGGGACCTGGGAAAGTTGCTGTACCAAGCTCATGATTTCAAATCTTTTAGTAGTAATTAAGGGAGATAAAAGCTCATGCTACATACATAAGAAGACAGGCACTAATTTATTAAAATTTCAAGGTACACACCCAAGCTTACAGGCAAGTTAGCATCCTCATCTACGGATTAATTTGCTTCTGTTGTGTAGTCAAGATGTTGTTCTACCATAGCTGCTCTGAGAAGCAGATAATCACAAGTAGTGTTCATCTGTTCTCTTCTACAGTCCTTAAAGTTTAAGATCTTTCTTCTTAGAATCAGGCACAGTCACTCAAATCTCAACTGCACAGATGTTCAAAGCACCTGAACACTTTGTAGCAGAAGCAGGAGAGATAGTTAAAACTCAACTTGCTTTCATCTCTCCACAACTTCAGCATAGTTGTAGTCCTATGTTCACTACACAACACTGGCTCAATACCTGGCAGTTGATACATCTACTCAGGCTCAATTGTCCCGTTCATTTTTTCAGTAGGTGCATCCGTATTGTAGAATGCAATTTGATATCAATCCCAATGCTTGAAATCTTGGAAACTGTAATTTTACAAGGCCTTTAGCCCACTCTACCAACAAGTGCTAGTGCCTCGCAAAACTGCACATCCTAGGATTCCACATCATTAAGTTACAGCAGTTAAAGTGGTGCCAAACTGCAATGAGGTGCCAAACTGCACCCAGTGTTTATAAAAAATTTTAGTGAGCCTAACAAAGGAAATTGAAAGTCCTGAATTTGGTTTCTTCTCATTCCGGTCCTTTTTCACATGCCCCATTTCCCTAGTTTTAAGATTTTTAGAATATGCAAGTATTGCGATGGTGCAAATACAGTAGAGTCTCACTTATCCAACATAAACGGGCCGGCAGAACGTTGGATAAGCGAATATGTTGGATAATAAGGAGAGATGAAAGAGAGGCCTATTAAACATCCAATTAGGTTATGATTTTACAAATTAAGCACCAAAACATCATGTTATACAACAAATTTGATAGAAAAAGTAGTTCAATATGCAGCAATGCTATGTAGTAATTACTGTATTTATGAATTTAGCACCCAAAAATTACGATATATTGAAAACATTGACTCCAAAAATGCGTTGGATAATCCAGAACGTTGGATAAGTGAATGTTGGATAAGTGAGACTCTACTGTAGCTGAAAATGACAAGAAAAGATGAAAATTTTGTAGGCAAACTTCTGTATTTGCAAACTCTTTATAGGTTGGAGTGGGGGAGGGGGATATTTTCAGCAGATCACCACTCTACCTTTTTGGGATGTATTTTGAGATTATTTTTATATATTTTGAAAAATTTCATTGAAATAACACAAAGGTAAGCATCAGTCAAGAAAAGTGTTTCTCTGTTGAGAACAACATAGACCCCCAATTACCGTAATGTGAGTGAGCATTCATAAGGCTTTCTAAAAAGAAGTGTGTTTTAGATAGTGAAGGGTTGATTTTTTTTCTTCAAAAAACAAATCAAAAACTACACAGGCTAGGTGTTCTAAAATGTATGATAACTGCAGTCAGCCGTCCACATTGGCCAGGGTTAGGGCAGGCATGAGCAAAGTTTTTGTGGTCCCAGCCGGGTGTGTGTGTGTGTGTGTGTGTGTGTGTGTGGAAACATACTAGGTGGGAAGAGCCCGGGAAAGGACAGGGCCAAGAGCGGGCAGGGCAGAGACTGGGTCATCCTCAGGTTGTCCTCCCAGCATAAGGACAGGGCTGCTTGTCCCATTATTATACTGGAGGAAGGTGGGACATGCGGCAACTGCCCCAATCCTCCTTCCCATCCTACTCCCCTGATGCTCAGGCTGTCCTCTTGACATTATGCCAGTAGGAGGGCGAGACAGGCAGTGGCTTAGTATGCTCCGGATGGCTCTCAGCCACCATGTGCCTTCCTCGAGCTGTACTCTCAGCAAAAGGATGGGGTCGCTCACACCATCCTTATGCCGGAAGGAGGATGAGACACCCAGTGGCTGAAGTGCTCCAGAGGACTCTCAGCTGCTACGTGTCCCCATATTTTTGACATAAGAATGTGAAGGGCCACCATGTCCTTATTTCAAGAGGACAGGGAAAATGGGGGCGGCTTAAGGTAAGCGCCCAGGGGGCCACATCCACCCCTGGGGCATAGTTTGCCCATGCCTGGGTTAGGGGCACAAGGCAACTATGAAATTGAAAAACCTAATAATAATAATAACAACAACAGCAACAACAACTTTATTTATATGCCACCCTATCTCCTCAAGAGGACTCAGGGCGGTTTCCAACATAGAAAAACATTCAATTGCTGAATAGAAACCATACAACAAATTAAACATGGTAAAATAATTAACATAAAGCAAGAACATACAATTCAAAACAATCACAAATATTAAAACCCACTTTCAAGTCGCTATATATTATATCAGGGACTGACTACCTGGTCTAGGAATTTCTATGTCTTACAGAATGATTCCATGGTAAACTTTCGCTGAAAGCTGACCATAAGAACCACAATGGGGACCTAGAAGTTCCCAGATAGAAGTTCTCTGTAGAAATCTGTAGGTCCTCTAGTATGACTGGAGGAAGGTGACTATAAAGTAACACTGAAGGATTAAACATTCCTTGAGTTAACAGTTTAAATCAAATCGATGAATAACCACATCCACAAAAGCTTAAACCGCAAATATGGAGGGATGACTGTACATGGAAGTGATAGGTGGGGAAATAAATGTGAGATGCTTTATGAATACCTAGTAACTAGTGTAAAATGACATTTGTACAACAAGCATCCCAATATCCTTTTAAATTACAGTCATCACACTAATAGGAAATGGAGGAACCCTGCTCTACACTCATACTGCATTTTGCTGCAGGAGCACTAAAATGATCCTTCACAACTGAGTACACTATACTATTGAGCAAACTTCTCTGGATGCCTAACAATTGCTTCATTTCCTATAAAAAGAATAAAAATACTCAGCTATATGAGATGCCCCAAAGGAGGGAACGCCTTCTACAAAAAGCAGAAACAAGGTTCATCAGTTGGCTGATTTGTAACCTGAAGAGCAAACACAACATTACTGTACGTACCTCCAGTCCAGAGGCAAGGCTCGAGGAATCCAGCGTCCTCTTCTTTCTTGGCCCAATAGCTGCCAGAGCTGCAAGATTAGCTTCCCTTTGCTGCATCTGTGCAAACTCTAATTGCTGCATCTAATTTAAAAGGAAAAGAGAAATGTTAAGGAATAAGGTAGATGCTAAGTATGCTAAGTTACAGCTGGGCTCAGTCAGCTTAGACTTTTGACTTTCCTTTGCATTTTGCTGAGCAAGAAGGGTAATGATTTTGAAGACTCTACCATGTTGTAATGTGAACCTGTATAGCTTTCCAAAGCAACAAGCAAATTAACACAATGTATACTTAATGGCAATATACTCAAGATCACAACACATTAGGACTAAAATATCTACATCAAGAATTGTTTTGTGTAGACGTTAGTATAGGCCAAACTACTCAAAACAGTATTTAACATAAACAAACTGTTATGATTGAGCCTCGTGGCTCTGTTTCTGATAGGCGTGGGCGTAAGACTCCTCGAGAGTCGGATACTCTCGAGGAGCGAGAGAGAAAAAGACTGCGAGACATATTTGCAGCACCCTCTGACGAAGAGTCTTTCGAAGGGTTCACGGAGAGAATGGAGGAAGGGCTGGTTAGCTCAGAGGAGGATGAGATGGATTGGACTCGGGTAAGGGAGGAATTGGGGGCCACTGGCCATGATGGGGCAGAAGATGAATGGGGACCTTCAGGATTAGACCCATGGCGTAGCTGGAGGGATGGGACGGGATCCACAGCTGGAGATGCTGTTGGGCGTAGTCAGAGGTGTTCCAGCTCTGACGAGGAAAGTGATGAGGAAACGCCCGGGTTAAGGAGGGCAGCTGACAGTGATGAAGATTTGTAACTGGCATAAAATGGGGCTTGGGAGCAATTGCAAATTGCGTCGGGCAAGGTAATCTGGGCAAACGCTTGGGATTCGTGTGTGTGTGTGGGACGCTTCCCTGAAGACTTGTGTGCTTTCCTGTGCTGAGACGTAAGTTGATTGGAATCCAGGGTCAGACGGCGGGAGGGATTGTGTGGGCATTTGTTTGTGCAAACCTGTGCTTACTCTTATTAGCTTGACCTTCCGTCGTCTTCTTGACGGACGCCATCTCCTGCTTTGAGAACTCGGACTGAACTGACCACGGCTTGTCTTCCCCCCTTCTTGGACTTGGAAAAACTACAAACGTCTGCTTCTGGCTTTGATCTACGGAACGGAACTGGTCTACTCTACTGCTAAAATCCCTGGCTGATTTGTTCGTGTTGGAATCCTGTCTGCTGTGTGTGTGGGAGCGACGCAAGTTACTCTAAACACAGTGTTGGCAGCAGAGAGGAATCTGCTGCCAATTAGTTGCATTCTTTGTATCTTTTGTTCCTTGGCTTTCGTTTTGTTTATACCCAGGCTGAAGAAAGCAGTTTGTTTTTACCCGGATTAAACTCCAGTTTAATCCGGTTTATCTTTTGAACATTTACTTTTGCCCCTTTTTGCTCCTAAAGGCAAAAATTGCCTGGCCCTTGTGTTTTACGGGCATTTTTGAGTTCTGTAATCTAATAAACTCTGTTACTTTGAATCTTGTGGCGTTCTGTCCTTGACAGATTGCCCGACGCCATAAAAGGTTTATTGCAGCAATAAACCCGTCAGGAAGACGATGGATGAGTTAAGGGCCAAATTAGACCAATTGCAAACGGCTGTGACCGTTAGCCAAACAGCTCATGCCGTGAAAGGACATGTTTTGACTCCTGAACGCTTTGACGGAACCAGGTGCAAGTTGCCAACCTTTTTGGCACAAGTGGAGCTTTATTTTTCTCAGCTCAGTGTTCATGCTTATCCTACAGACACTAGCAAGGTGGCCTTTATTTTGAGTTTGTTGACCGGTCCCGCAGGACAATGGGCCACTAATTTAGTTTTGGGAAATGACCCAGTCAAGGACAATTTGAATAATTTCAAAAAGTTGTTAACTGATACTTTTGGGGATCCTCTCCGCACGGAGAACGCTGGGTGGGCTCTGTATCGGTTGAAACAGGGAAAGGGGACTGTTTTGGATTACTTAAATAAGTTTAACCTGTATCGCCACCAGCTGGATTGGGGGGAAAATGCATTCATGCTTTTATTTACTGCCGGGTTAAGTGATATGCTCCAGGATGAATTAGCACGCTTGGAGCCGGCTGAAAGCTGGGACGCCTTAGTAGCTAAGGTGCTGCGTTTAGACGCAAGGTTCGAGGCTCGTAAACATTCAAAAGCAATGTGTGCGCCACCCATGCATGTAACCAGGGCACCTGTGGTGATGGGGGAAGAGCCCATGGAGCTTGGGGTCTTTAAAAAACTGTCTACAGAGGAAAAGAGCCGTAGGAGGCAGCTGGGCTTGTGTTTGTACTGTGGGAATGCTGGGCATTTTGCCAAAAGTTGTAATGTGAAACCTTCCCAGCTTTCGGGAAAAGGCCAGCCCTAGTGCGACGTGAGTCCAACGCACTAGGGCTCCTCAAGCAGTCAACTGAGGGGAGGAAGCATGTTTTCGTACCCATTACATTATCTGTTGGGGGAAGGGAACTTGTTTCTACTTTGGCACTGCTGGACTCAGGAGCCACGGTCTCCTATATAGATATTGAGTTTGCTAAGAAGCATGGCATTCCTAGAGTGCGCAAGGCATGCGACGTGTGGGTGGAAGGAGCAGATGGGAGACTGCTGGAGACTGGGGTGGTTAACCAGGAAACCTCAGCAGTAACGTGGGAGGTGCAGGGAGTAACGGGAACGTTTGTGTGGGATATTACGAGCTTGCCTAGATATGATGTGATCCTGGGGATGGATTGGCTAGCTGTAGTAAACCCACAAGTAGATTGGGCAACACGTAAAGTGATCTTAAAGAGGCAGGATTGTTGCACTTTAAATGTTACTCATTCTGATATGGAGGGAGTGCCTGCTGAGTATGGGGAGTTCTCTGATGTATTTTGTAAAAGAGAAGCGGACAAATTACCACCGCACAGGCCATATGATTGCGCCATCAAGTTGGCAGAAGGTGCGAAACTGCCAGCAGGGAGGCTGTATGCCTTGACTGTACCGGAAAGGCAAGCTTTGCGGGAGTTTCTAGATGAAAATTTAGCCAAGGGGTTTATTCGCCCCTCTAGTTCTCCAACTGCGGCACCAGTATTCTTTGTAGCCAAAAAGACTGGGGAACTTAGGCTGGTCTGCGACTATCGGATCCTAAACAAATACACCATTCGGGATAGGTACCCGCTCCCTTTAATCTCGGAACTGTTATCAAGGGTGCAAGGGGCTAAGGTCTTTACCAAGCTTGACCTGCGGGGGGCCTATAACTTAATCCGTATACGGGAAGGGGATGAATGGAAGACGGCATTTAACACGTGTTTCGGATGCCACGAGTTCCGAGTCATGCCTTTTGGGCTTTGTAATGCTCCTGCGGTCTTCCAGAGGTTCATGAACGATGTGTTCAGGGACCTAATTGACCAATTTTTAGTGATTTATTTGGATGATATCTTGATTTTTTCTAAGGACGAGAAAGAACATCGTCAACATGTCAAGCAGGTTCTGCACCGACTGCGGGCTAATGGGCTTTTCGCCAAGGCTTCCAAGTGCGTCTTTCATGTGCCTGAAGTGGAGTTCCTAGGTCATGTAGTGTCAGGTAGGGAACTTAAAATGGACCCACATAAGGTTGACGCTGTCAACTCATGGCAGGAGCTGAGGACTAAGAAGGATGTACAAAGGTTCTTAGGTTTCGCTAATTACTACCGGGAGTTTATTCCGAATTTTGCAAAGCTCACGGTACCTTTGACGCAGCTTCTGCGCAAGAAACAGCCATTTGTGTGGGGGCGGGAAGCTCACGAGGCATTTCTACAACTTAAGTCTAGTTTTCAATCGGACAACATACTAACCCATCCTGATGTTGACAAACCGTTCGTGGTAGAAGCGGACGCTTCTAGCTACGCGTTGGGGGCTGTATTGTCTCAGAAGGATTCCTCAGGGACCTTGCGTCCCTGTGGATTTTACTCGCGGCAACTAACACCCTTCGAGCAGAACTATACCATATGGGAGAAGGAGTTGTTGGCGATTAAGGTGGCGTTTGAGGTGTGGCGGCACTGGCTTGAAGGGGCACGGCACCAGATCGTGGTCAGGTCTGATCATAAGAACTTAGAGCACTTGCAAACAGCAAAGAAGTTAAACCAGCGTCAAATCCGCTGGGCTTTGTTTTTCTCCAGGTTTAACTTCAAGGTACAGTTCGTGGAGGGGAAGGCAAACTTGCGGGCCGATGCTTTATCCCGCAAGCCAGAATTTAAGACCAATGAGCAGGTTGTGTGTCAGACCATCTTGCCTACTGCCTCGCTGTGTGTTGTAGATAATGAGCTCGGGTTACATGACCAGATCCTTGAGGCTCAGAAAGATGATGTGTGGACACAGGAGCAACTGATGCTGCTCTCAGCAGGTAACCGTACCATACTGCCGCATCTCCAAGATCAAGACGGGGTATTGGTGCGTAGGGGGCAGGTTTACGTACCAGTGGGGGCCCTCAGGTTGGAGGTGATTAGAGCCCACCATGACGAACCCATGGCTGGGCACTTTGGCAGGTTCAAGACCGTACAGCTTATCACCAGGAGCTACTGGTGGCCAAAGATGCGGCAAGACATTCTGCGCTTTTGTGACAGCTGCGCCGTTTGCCAGCAGAGTAAGACGCCTGTTGGGCGCCCTAGAGGGTTGTTGTCGTCTCTACCTGTTCCGGAGAGGCCATGGCAAATCATTTCCATGGATTTTATTTCAGATTTGCCTAAGTCTGGGGGTTATACTTGTATTTGGGTGGTGGTGGATTTATTTAGTAAACTGGCTCATTTTATTCCTTGTTCAACCATTCCGGCGGCCCCTACGTTGGCCTTACTATTTACTAAGCACATCTATCGTTTGCACGGAGCACCCGAGGTGATTATTTCCGATAGGGCTCCGCAATTTGTGTCACGCTTTTGGAAACACTTCCATGAGTGCTTGGGGACTAAGTTAAACGTGTCGTCCGCCTTCCATCCGCAAACGGATGGACAGTCGGAACGGGTTAATGGGCTCTTAGAGCAGTATTTGCGTTGTTTTTGTTTAGATCAACCCACGGCTTGGGTGAAGTGGCTACCGGTGGCGGAGTTTGCTTACAACAATGCGGTACACACGTCTAGTCAGCATACGCCGTTTGAGCTTACTTATGGCTTTCACCCACGGGGAGGTGTGGCGCCGTCGACCAATGTGGTCTCTTCGGACCCTGTGTACCGCTCTACGGAAATGGCTGCATTGCATGATGTTGCCCGTCGCTTACTGTTGGAAGCTAAGGCAACGCAGAAGACTCAGGCTGACCGCCACAGGCAGGCAGGGGAGGAGTTGGAAGAAGGGGATTTGGTGTGGTTATCTTCCAAACATATTAAACAGGCTGGGGGAAAGTTTGCGCCTCGGTATTTGGGTCCCTTTCCTATCGTTAAAAAGATTTCTTCTGTTGCGTTTCGTTTACGTTTACCGTCTAGTTTAAAGGTCCATCCAGTCTTTCATCGTTCGCTGTTGAAACTTGATACCTCTAGTCGTCGTGGTGCTATAGCGGAGGGTATCACTGCCACTTCTCCGCCATCGGGGGAGGAGGCCTTTGTGAGAGGGGATAGTGTTATGATTGAGCCTCGTGGCTCTGTTTCTGATAGGCGTGGGCGTAAGACTCCTCGAGAGTCGGATACTCTCGAGGAGCGAGAGAGAAAAAGACTGCGAGACATATTTGCAGCACCCTCTGACGAAGAGTCTTTCGAAGGGTTCACGGAGAGAATGGAGGAAGGGCTGGTTAGCTCAGAGGAGGATGAGATGGATTGGACTCGGGTAAGGGAGGAATTGGGGGCCACTGGCCATGATGGGGCAGAAGATGAATGGGGACCTTCAGGATTAGACCCATGGCGTAGCTGGAGGGATGGGACGGGATCCACAGCTGGAGATGCTGTTGGGCGTAGTCAGAGGTGTTCCAGCTCTGACGAGGAAAGTGATGAGGAAACGCCCGGGTTAAGGAGGGCAGCTGACAGTGATGAAGATTTGTAACTGGCATAAAATGGGGCTTGGGAGCAATTGCAAATTGCGTCGGGCAAGGTAATCTGGGCAAACGCTTGGGATTCGTGTGTGTGTGTGGGACGCTTCCCTGAAGACTTGTGTGCTTTCCTGTGCTGAGACGTAAGTTGATTGGAATCCAGGGTCAGACGGCGGGAGGGATTGTGTGGGCATTTGTTTGTGCAAACCTGTGCTTACTCTTATTAGCTTGACCTTCCGTCGTCTTCTTGACGGACGCCATCTCCTGCTTTGAGAACTCGGACTGAACTGACCACGGCTTGTCTTCCCCCCTTCTTGGACTTGGAAAAACTACAAACGTCTGCTTCTGGCTTTGATCTACGGAACGGAACTGGTCTACTCTACTGCTAAAATCCCTGGCTGATTTGTTCGTGTTGGAATCCTGTCTGCTGTGTGTGTGGGAGCGACGCAAGTTACTCTAAACACAGTGTTGGCAGCAGAGAGGAATCTGCTGCCAATTAGTTGCATTCTTTGTATCTTTTGTTCCTTGGCTTTCGTTTTGTTTATACCCAGGCTGAAGAAAGCAGTTTGTTTTTACCCGGATTAAACTCCAGTTTAATCCGGTTTATCTTTTGAACATTTACTTTTGCCCCTTTTTGCTCCTAAAGGCAAAAATTGCCTGGCCCTTGTGTTTTACGGGCATTTTTGAGTTCTGTAATCTAATAAACTCTGTTACTTTGAATCTTGTGGCGTTCTGTCCTTGACACAAACTACTGAAGTGCTGTGTGATTTTTGGGCTATATGGCCATGTTCTTGCAGCATTTTGTAATAATAATAGTAACATTTTATTTATATTCTGCTTTATCTCCCTGAGGGGACTCAGAGCTGATTACAACATACACAGATAGGCAAACATTCAATGGCTGTAATACAATGGAATAACAATGACATACAAATACACAGAACTAAGGTAAAAGCTTCCCCTTTCCTCCCCGGCTTCCTGGAGGCAGTGCTCAACTCTGGCCATGGGAAGGCACTCTTGTTCCATTCCCAAGCCGAGGAGTCTGTTGTCCCTAGACACCTCCTGGTAGTGTTGCCTGTATGGCTGCATGGGCGCCTTTATTACCTTCCCGCCAAAGTGGTATCTATTAATATACTCACATTTGCATTTTTAACTGCTAATTTGGCAGTAGCTAGGGTTAACAGCAGGAGTTCTAGACTAGGAGAAAGGACCCATCTCTGGGCTGACTCCAGTCACCACCCAGGTGAGGAAAGGGATCAGATGTTGTTTTAATAAAGTACTGGATCCCTAGCTCCTCCCAGTTCATTCCCAAGTTATGAAGGATGGAAATCAGAGAAAAGGAAACATCCCAGGAAAAGGATAAAACGTCTTACTACCAAGCTGGCACTGGATTTTTTGGGGTGGGTTGTTTTTTTGTTGTTGCTAGAGTGGACTTTCACAATAAGCTCCACAAAGCACAATTTTCAGCTAGTGGAGACAGGGCCATCTATCCATGAATATTACATAAGCATAAACTTGCTCTGGGATGGATAATGGAAAGAAAAGGAAACTACTCCAACAGAACTTCCTTGAGCACTTGTCTACCACAAAGTGTGAAAAGAAGAGAAAGACACAAAGACAAATATTTTTCTACAACAACTGATCCCTTGCCTTGCCCAGTTGACATCTGGAGTTAACTCATGAATGGATAGCTCCTTCCCCTGTTTGAGAACAGATAATTTCTATCTGGAAGAGCAAATTCACACATGCAAGTAATCCTATTCTGCAAATTCTGGTTGGCATGCATATGCATATGTATACCACTTTCCTATGTGCCTGCAATTCTTGAGGTGTTTGACAGTAAGCCAACTGTCACAGATGCTTATAGGGTAGGAATTTGATTCATTCCTCAACCAGAGGAAGTAATTTGGCCCACCAGGTCTCTGACTAGTTCTCTAAATTCTGAACATTACTAAAAGGGTAAAGTATTGAGATCAGAAGCCAACCAAAAAGCTTTTCAAACCCATTTTTCCTTCTTCGATTTTCCCATCTGCTTCAAGTACAAAGATTTTCTTTTGAAAAAAAAAACTGTGTAAAGATCAAATTGCTATGAAAACGTCGCAGAAATGGTAAAATAGTCTTTGTAGCTGCTGGCCTTTTTAATAATAATATATAGGTTTTTTAAAAAGTCTGGCCTTGAAGCCGTCAGGAGTTTCTAGGTGACACAATAACCATTTTAGTTAATCTGACCTGAAGCACAAATAAAGCGGAGGGACATTTTTTAAAGTCCTTCCCAATAGTGAAATGGCATTTGCAGCATAGCTGTAATCACATGAAGCAATTTTTAAGAAGGAGAAACCTATTTTCTTAAAATTGAGCAGAGAACAGATTTCCTTTCCATTTCAAAGAAATCGGATTTTTCACTTTGTATAAACTTTATACTACCATCCTCAACCCCTCAGTGTAAATTGGAAAACCAAGTGTATTGATTCGTTGCTAATATTAATATGACAGATAATAATGTATGACCATTTCCTCTATTCTGTTATTTTGTCCAGGCACTTGGACATTTTGGAATACATCCTGAATAAAGAAGTTGGCAATCTAGCATGGCATGATGAAAAAGGTTTTTACATTCTAAACTTTTGGGGGCCACATACTCCTTCAAGAATCTGATAGAAATTATGGATCATTTCCTCAAATTATGGCAGTAACAACTTTAAGCAAATGTGGATAAGTAGAATACTGTGCTACAGTACCGGCACTTATTTGGGGTGAAACTATACTTAAATAACATTTTTGACACAAAAGTCTCCCTACCTCCACCACAAATGCAATTTTAAAAGTTAAAAAGAATGAAGGCAAAGGAAAAAAAATCAATTTTTGATTTCTCCTTGAAGGACCTCATGAAGGCCATGGGTTCCAAGTTAAGAATCTCAATTAAACCAAGAAAATGTAAGTCACACAGTGAGTTTCACTGCTATCCTCTTGAAGGCTTCACTTTGCAGGAAGGGTTCTTTTAAAAGATGGTGTTTCTTACATGCATTCAAAAATAGTAGAGCCTTTGACTTTACTTTCTGCACATTTAGATTGACTTTGATTGGCATGCAGATGAGAGCAATGCACCAATATCATATTATAGCTAAATCTTTCATCATAATGTAAAACTATACAGCACAATCATAATATGAAAAGTACTGGTTTACAATACTTCCTATGAAAATTTGAATTAAGTGTTACCATCAATGATGAATAATACACTATTTCGTAAAGCAGTTTCCCCAGAAATAACAACAAACAGGCAATAAATAAGACAGTTACGCTTTCTGCCTCCTCCTGTACACTAGCACTACACATCAAAATCTTTCATTAGACTAGCTGTGTAGCTTTGTATTGTTGTTTTCTCCTGCCATATTATTCCAATCAGCACCTCTACAGTCTGTACACATCCTTCTATGTTGATTCTTCAAATACTTATCTTTGCTGGGAAAATCTTAGCATCCATCACTGCCTTTACAGTGCTAAATACCCTTAAAGTTTCATGTTTCACTTCTCCCTCTTTCCTAATGTTGTAACCCTCTAGAACAGTGGTCCTCAACCTGTGGGTACCCAGATGTTTTTGGCCTTCAACTCCCAGAAATCCTAACAGCTGGTAAACTGGCTGGGATTTCTGGGAGTTGTAGGCCAAAACACCTGGGGACCCATAGGTTGAGAACCACTGCTCTAGAAAATATCAAAAAGTTCATTTAGCCTAAGATCTTAAGGTAAATCAGTAAATCAAAACTGATGTTCACTCAATTAGTTGATCAACCATCACCAGATTTAAAACATCCTCACAAGTTTACCTAATTATATCCTTTCTCCTTCTACTTTGGCCATATTTACATTTCTACTAATCTCCCATGCACATTTAGAGAACTACCCTCATTCAAGGCTATGTATGTGAAATCCCAAAATCCTGAAATGAATGACTTAGAATGTAGGGTTTAAAAACCCTGCTTCAAGTTCTTCCATTTTTCAGTATCAGATGACAAATGCTTTCAATATACCGTATATACTCAAGTATAAGCCAACCCAAATATGAGCTGACCAGGACGCTCACTTGAGTATAAGCTGAAGAGGGCTTTTTTAGCCCTAGAAAGGGGTGAAAACTCAGCTTATACTCGAGTATAAACGGTACTTTTGAAATGTCTCAGAACACAGAAAACACATGAAGATTGAAATTTTTCAGATTTTACCAGTCATGTACTTTCTTAGTCTCAAAATGAAGATTCAGGATCAGAAGATGGAGAAACCAAAACTAGATTTGAAAAAGGGTTCCTTTCTTTCGGCACCATATTTACTGAAATAGAACAAATGCAAGTCTAATAAGGGGCAGTTAACTCTGTCTAAATAGCTGTATTGATACTTGCTGTGTACGAATGATGGAAGTTGCAACTATTCAATAGCATAAGTAATTGAACTTCTTTTCAGAAAAAAGCTGTCTATATGGATTTTGAGAAGATTTAGATAAAGAAGCTGAAGAAAGATCATCCTCAAAATGAAACTGAAGGAAGAAGTCAATTACCTACTTCAGAAATGTAAACTGAGTGAGGATAAATCTTGAAAAACTACAATCAATCCATGAAGTGGAGCACTGGGAGGCAACAGTAAATTGGAACTGTGCAATTAAAATGCCTATGCTAGTGACACACAGGTGATGATGAGATTTGATCAGCCATCCTAGCTTGCAAGAAAACCTACCCAGCACAGATAACCAGTGCATGATTGTCATTATGAAAAATATGGGAATAAAGATGTATCTTTTATGAAAATCAATCACATTCTACATGCTGGTGCACTTCATGTTTAGAGAGATGGACCTCAGGACAATTTTAGCCCAGGAGAGGGCTTTTTGAAATATGGTAAACACAAAGTGACTTCTGCTGACTTTCTGTTGCTACAAAAACCTTTCCCTGGCTTTAAATAGCCTACCATATAGGGAAAATGCCTCTATGAGCCTGGAGAGGGTTTGGGGGAATTTGGAGAGAAGGAAAAATTGGGTCTTTTGCAGAGGGTACAACTCTACAAGCTCTCCTAGAAGCACTAGTATTCTACTGTTTCCCACCTCGAATGTAAACATTATCTTTTTAACATATTAAAATAAAAATAATATTTAGTATTACAAGACACTGAAACCAGCTATCAGAGCAACAACAAAATCAAAAACTATCAACAGTATTCCTGCATAAACAAAGCAATCTTGCAATTATTTTCAAGTAATTGTATGGCTTTAAGTTGTTTCTGACTTATAGCAACCCTAAGACAACTCTTCTCATTCAGGAGGTTCTTAGCAGAATGTCTTCAGAACAGGTTTGCGTTTGCTTTTCTCCGAGGCTGTGAGTGACTTTCCCAAGTGGGTTCCCATGGCTGTGAGAGATTTGAAACCGGCTCTCCAGTTGTAGTTGAATGCTCAAATCACTGCACCTAGTTTATTCTTAACATAGCTTTTAGTATGTCTCTAGCTATTTGCATCTCAGATCCCTTTTTGCATTGCTTCAAATTACATTAGTTTTTCCAGAAATTATTTTCTTCATTTGGAAAATATTTCTGCTTTTGAAAAAGAAGTCTTATACTACTTATGCCTTCAACTCTGAAATTTAGATATTTCAGATTGAGCTCATCAGCTTTCTAATCTGAGAGCTATTGAACTTCTTGAGAAGTAGGGTTAAACAAATTTCCTAAAGAGATTTGACTCTCCTGACTCTCCCTTTCAACAAATCCCATAATGTCAAAAGTTTCATCTTTTGGAGTTCAACACAAAATCTGAACTTTCTGAGGAACTCTCCACATAAAAAAGTTAACATTGGGTGTTGTGATCTCTTCCCTGGAGTTATATCTTTGGCTGTGTACTGCTTGATATATTAACACTCTCCTTCCTTCTTGTCAGATCCATTGAAACTGACTACACTGCAGAACTGTTAGTTGTATCCAGGATACTTACAGTTGTATAGCTTAGTAAGATAGTGTGAAGATAGTTGAGGATTCCACATCGCAACTATCTTTTACCACCTGAAGTTTACCAACACAGCTGGGGAAATGGCAGTACTATTACACATTCAATTTAATCAGCTACTTGATTGGGTACCCGTCAATGCCTGGGTTATTTGAAAAAGTCTTTTTCGAGGGATTTTATGAATAGTCCCATTAAGAAAATGCATTAGGCTGTAGGTGAACTACAACTCACATCATCACCAGGTTAACCCTTTCAAACTCCATCAGTACTTAAAGTTGGTTATGTTGGGCATGTGTGGCAAGTTTGCTCCAGTTTGTCATCGGTGGGGTTCAGTGTGCTCTCTGGCTGCAGGATGAACTACAACTCCCACCATGGTGGGTGAGTCCCCTTAAACACCACCAGTTTGTTCAGTTGGTCATGGGGGTTCTCTGTGCCAAGTTTGGTACCAGTCCATTGTTGGTGAGGGTCAGTTTCTCTGGATGTGACTGAACTACCAACTCCAGAAACCAAGGTCAATCCCCCCCAATGCCACTTTAGTATGTTCAGTTGATCATGGGGGGTTATGTGTATTAAGTTTGATCTAGATCCATCATCAGTGGGAGTCAGTTTCTCTGGATGTAGGCAAACTACAACTCACAGAAATCAAGGTCAATTCCTCTCAAACAGAGAGCACACCGACTCCCACTGATAATGGGCCTGGACCACACTTGGCACATAGAACCCCCATGACCAATAAAAAAATACTGGAGGGCTTTGGGGAGAATTCACCTTGATTTGGGGGAGCTGTAATTCATCTACATTTAGAGAGCAGTGTGAACCCAAACAACGCATCTGAAGTAAACTTGCCACACATGCCCAACACTTGTCACACATGCCCTCCAGTATTCAAATTTGGGCATATCAGATGTGCACGCCAAGTTTGGTCCAGATCCATTGTTGTTTGAGTTCACACTGTTCTCTGAATGTAGGTGAATTAAAGCTCCCCCAAATCAAGGTGAATCCCCCCCAAAGTCTTCCAGTATTTGTTGTTGGTCATGGGGTTTCTATATGCCAAGTGTGGTCCAGGCCATTATCAGTAGGGGTCACAGTGCTCTGTCTTGATGCAGGGTGAACAATAACTTCCATCATGTTAAGTCAGTCCCTCAAACCACTCCAGTATGTTCAGTAGATGATCAATTCCATTCTGTTTGCTGTGCACCATAGAAAAAGAGTAGGAAAGGGTTATGGAAGAGGCAGTGGGTGGGATTCCACACCAATGAAGAAAGTAAGAAAAACAGATATCTGTGGTGAAAGAAACATAAAATCTGGGATGAAATTGTCCCCGTATGAAAGCATTCACATGGGTGATGGGAAGTATTGTATTTGTGGAGGACCACTGGCCTTTTTGAATATTTGGGGAAGAAAATAGTTTCTGGCCCTTAGGGTAGTATTGGTGCTTTCCCCTCTCTGCAGAATGATCCATGGGTCATGGCAAGTATTTAAGGAACTGCAAGTTAGCAGAATCCATAATTTTGCCCCCCAAATCTGCCCTTGAGTAATCCATAAGTATGTACAGTAACAGAATAAAAGACCACCTTTGAGGAAATGCAAGTTTGTCACCATTTGATTGATGTGAAAAACTTAAGAAGAGCACATACTGAGGAAATAACACCAGAGAGTTTGATGCTATCATGGATCAATCTAATGCAATCTTGGGATATATGGGTTGGATGGGTACACATTTTTTTTAGCAGACAGTGCAAATGTATTCCTCCAAACTCCACCAGGAAAACTCTCTAGCTGGCCTTCAGGATCCCACAGAGTCGTGACATATTCCTTCATTCCTGGTCTCCTGTTTTGTAAACACTTCTTTACTTTGGTTGAAATGCAGTACACTGATTTAGGGACCATTACACCGGATTGCCATTTGTTTTGTCTCGCCTCCTACATTAGTCCAAACAATAAGGGCCTTTAAAACATCCATAAATAACCTGCTGCTGCTGCTATTGGCACCTAGAAGCCAACCGTAGCAATGTTAAGCAACAACAAATTTCATAGTTCAAGAGGCACAGTTAAGAAAAAGGTTGCTCAAAAAATCACTCATTTACCACAGAGATCCTTAAAAATGGCATGAAATCAGTCGAGTAACTATAGAAACCAATTTCTTCAGCTCTGTATCACACATCTCACACCTCAATTGTCTTTATTATTGTGTGCTGTCAGATCCTTAATCAGAAATGTGAACAGGCTTGATTTATTCAGCAGGGAAAAGAATCTGTAGGTCAAGTAAAAAAATTCTCACTCACAGTCTTCAACCTTAGGTATTTTCATTTAATTCTGTTCCTAGTAGCTCTGGGGGCAACTCCAGTGAGATCCAATATTAAGGCTCAATTAAAATAAGCTCCAATTAGTGGAGCTTTTTTCTCTCCGGCTAGAAAAGTCAGGAAATGGATATTGGGAAATGTAAAAAGTCAGCGACTGAGAGGAGGCTGTAGCAGACATAAATGAACTTATTTGTTGATTTCTGCAGTTGCTATGCAGAGGCCTCTGGGAGTGAAAGCTTAACCAGTCTAAGCTATAAACTAAAACCCCTGCAGCTAAACATGAACTGTGTGAAACAAGGGCTCCATTCCAGAACAGAAAACTGCTGGGCCCAGAAAATTAAAAGCCAGAGGCGTTTTCCATTTAAAACTAAATCCCAGTACCGCCTCCCAGCCAAAGAATTATAAGCAGTATCAGATTTACAAAACGAACAATTACCCTGGAAAAATGTAGCCTATTGTACGGTCCCAGATGCTAAATCTGAAAGTGTCTTCCTCCCCCCTTTTCTAATCCCACATTATATTCTTACCAAGCACACTGCTGTAGTCTAGGCCTGTCTAGAAATAGTTCTTTGTAAACTATGAAAATAAAATGTTAAGAGCTCATAATTCATTGACCTCATTTGAAGTGCTGCCCTTGCCTGCAGCAGTTCCTGTCCTTCCCCAAGGCCTCTGCAAATGGTATGCAACAGCAAAATAAACCCTGACCTAATTGCCAGGAGAGGGCTGCCAACCTTCCCTTGGAATACAAAGGCAAGCATGGTAACTTGAAAGTCCTACCTCTTTTGCTTTCTGCTTTAATCGCAGCTGTTCCGGATCTTCTTTATTGGAACGGCTCTATCAAGAGGAAAGGAAAGGGGGAGATATTCAAGAGGAATTAACTAGCACCCTAACACAACATATTTTTAAATATTTAATAAGCCACATTTCTTTCCCTCTTCTGATTGAAAACCTTAGCTGTAGGGGCTCGATGCCTCTGGCGAGATTGGTACACACTCTCCCCACCCCTGTCGCCCGCCCTATAACCATCTCTTCATCAGGGACTGCTGCCTCTGTTCTCGCCCAGAGCAAGCTTGAACTAAAAATGATGCTAACGTTGTCAGTCAGGTCCAGCCTAGGCGTGATGATGTTCATGTCAGCAGCAGACATTGGCAAAAGGAGAAGGGGGAGTGAGAAAAGCAGCACAGATGCAAAAGAAGATTGGGGAGTACAGCAGACATCCTTAGGGAGCTTATTTTTAAAATCTTCACATTTTAGAATGTTAGGTAGATGTCAATATAGCACAATTACAAGGGTTGTAATAATTTGGATTTTAGTTTCAGATAATCACCAATGAATGACCAGGCATGGGAAGGAAAGACTTCCAGGTCTACCAACAGACTGGTGTGAGGTTAAAACTCACAGCTATCTCTTAGCTATACGTATGCTAAATTTTGCAAAAATTATCTAGCAGACCTCAATTACACTGATAAATGCTAACCTGGATTATAGTATGGAGCATCTGAGGAAGATTTCACCTACAAAAGAATATGCTACCTATTTCATTCTCTCACTCTCTAAGGAGTTACGAAGTCCCTTTGCATACTGGACTGCAGGACAATCTATGTATCCACGGGACTAATATCAATGGTTTCATTTGTCTACATTCAACGATGTATGTCCTCTTGAGAAATCTCCAGTGCTATCAAACATGACTCTATGATATTCTTGGGCCAAAGACTTTCATTTCAATAAGGTCCAGTATTTTGTTGTGATCTTGCATATCCAAGGAAAGTCTGGTAACATATCTGCTGCTGATATGGCCGTCATACTGTATAGTGTTATTTTAAAACAGCATGAAAAACCTTTAGCTCTCCATCTCCCATAGATCCCTACTATGATGTGCTGGTTAGAGCTTCTGAGAGTTGAAGTCCAAAAAATATCCAGAGGACCAAAGGTTCAGAAGGCTCAATCTTACTAATGACAATGCTGATGGAAGGGCTTCCATGACTAAAACTGGGCTAGGAAGCTATTCCTCCTATGTTCTGTAAACAACTGCACATCTTCAAAATCTGCTGCCATGGTCAGGGTAATCCTCTGGGGGGCAGGTTTTCAGGAGGAAGAGAGGGCAAGAGATTTTTTATTTATATTTTTTAAAAATTGAATTTAATTATGTGTTCTCCATAATAACAGAAGAATCCTATGACTGGCCCCATTGTGACATTTGATATGGAAATATTTTGTGAGGGATGCCAGTTGCCAAGAATTCTGCAAAATCTTCTGAAAGATGTCTGAAGTGGTTTGACAACTGGAGAAAGAAGTGTCTCTTCACTTATTGCGGTTTGTTGAAAAGCAAAAAGAATTTGAATGTTTTTGAAAGTGTAGACTAGACATTCCTAAATTTAAGCAAATTATACATGTGGTCGTTTTAATTAGGTTTTGAAACCCTGTGGCAAATTTCTAATGTTTTCAATTTGTTATGACTACAATGGGTCAAAAGTTTACATCAAGGAAGGAATAGTTGAATGTGTTAAAGAAGGGTCAAATCAAAGGAATAGTCAGTATTCACAAGAGATTGGTTCTCAGATCCACCATGAATACAACATCAATGGATGCTGAAGTCCCATTATATACCATGGAATGGCAAAATTGTGTTCTTTATATAAAAAAACAACTCAAGAGCTGGAGAGAATCTGAAAGCTTGTGAAATTGGTAAGAGGCTACAACATGATATGTCTACACATCAGCATAGTGATCAGTGTGTGGCACAATACAGTTTGCTTTTTATATTTTTTTTACTTACTAAGTTCCCATTAACTCAATGGATCTACTTGATTGACGGACAACTGCTGAGGAGATAGGCAGTAGTTCTGGGTGCTCTGTACAGCCAATAGTCTTTTCTGAATTTCTTATCTCCAGCACATGTTGAGCATCCCTTATCCAGAATTCCAAAAAACTTCAAAATCCAAAATAGTCCACATGGGTGGCTGAGATAGTGAGATGTTTGCTTTTCTGATGGTTCAATGCACACAAACTTGGTTCCATGCAAAAAATTATTTATTTAAAATATTATATAATATTACCGTTAGGCTATGTGTATATGGTGTATCTGAAATGCAAATGAATTTTATGTTTAGACTTGGATCCCATCTCCAAGATATCTCCTTAAAATATACATATTCCAAAATATGAAAAAACTGCAAACACAAAAAACACTTCTGTTCCCAAATGTTTTGGATAAGGAATACTCAACTAGTAAAAAGCTTCAACTGTTCAGGAAAGCTTTCTCAGAGTCTTATTCTTTCCTTTGAACCTTTAGACCTGCAGAACATTTTTACCCATGAAGTCAACAAACCATGGATCCTTCGGGGATGCCATGCCCTTCTCAATTATCTCACCTTAGCTGCACGGAGCAGCCTCTCTCTTTCTTCTTCATCCTTTCTCTGTTTCTCTACCTGGTCCAGCTGCTCAAGAAATGTAAGTTGAGCCCGCGTATCATTAGATACTGTGTAGTTGTCGTTCTCCTAAAAAAAGGAAAACAAGGAATTTATTATTATAATTTTATTTATATACTAAATGAATCAAGACTAAGAAAATTATTCATCTTGAAAACAGATATCTGAGTCTTTATTAACGGTAAAGATGAATTCGCTTTATGGGAAAACAATAAAAATTGACATTTTGTTTAGCAAGACTGCATCTCTTAGAACTACCCTGTTTCCCCGAAAATAAGACAGGGTCTTATATTAATTTTTGCTCCCAAAGATGCACTAGGTCTTATTTTCAGGGGATGTCTTATTTTTCCATGAAGAAGAGCTCACATTTATTGTTGAACAACAAAATGAACATTTATTATATACTGTAAAGTAGTTGTCATCACAAACCAGCATAACCAGACAAACTATGAATCCTATCAAGAATTTCTTGTTACTACCATTATTTACATGTGCAACAATCTATGGTACCTCTTGCAGTTTAGGTTTCACAAGGTTTCCATGCTGATTTCTCTCTATTCTAGTTTCAATGTAGTCATGAATGATGAATAATATAATATACTATAATAATAATATGATAATATAATAATAATAATAATAATATAATGATATACAATATATTAATGAGATAATATAATAATAGGATATAAAAATAACAGAATATGATAATAATATGGTATTAATAGGATAATATAATAATGGGATATAATAGCAGAATAGCATAATAATATAATAATAATAATAGAATAATATAATAGAATAATAGAATGGAATAGAATGATATAAAATATATTAATAGGATAATATAATATGGAATATAATAATAAAACAGAATATGCTAATAATAATAAAATAATAATATAATATAATAGAATAATAGTATAGAATATAATGATATAAGATATATTAACAGGATAATATAAAATAGAATATAATAATAACAGAATAATATAATATGAAAATATAATAGAATAATAATAGAATAATAATATAATGATATAATAATAATAATAGAAAAAATATAATATAATGATATAAAATATATTAATAGGATAATATAATAATGGGATATAATAATAGTAACAGATATGATGATAATAATATGGTAATAGAATAATAGTATAAAATAATCAGTTTCATGGCATAGGATTGGAATAAGGATGAGAGGAGAATCCCTATGCGTCCTGTACCTTTAAGAAACAGAAAGAGCAGGAAAGCCCTCTTCCTTCCTTCCCTCCCTCCCTCCCTCCGGTGTGTATGTATGAGTGCGGGTTCTGCCCTGCAGCCATGCTTCCCAGTGGAACTCTGCTGCAGCCTTAGTTGCTAGGTCTTACTTTCAGGGGAGGCCTTATATTTGGCAATCCCCCCAAACCCCTGCTAGGTCTTATTCTTTGGGGAGGTCTTATTTTCGGGGAAACACGGTACTTTACTCAAGGTTAAGGCTTGCCAAGTCAGCTCACAATATCTATTCTCTGTTAGTTATTTAACAGTATTCACATTTTGCCTCACACAACACAGGTATTTGGGTTGTTTACAATGTGTGTGTGTGTACATGCGCTTATTGACTTATGATGACTACATGGATTTCATAGGGTTTTCTTAGGCAAGGAATACTTAAGAGGTGGTTTTGCCAGTCCCTTCCTCTAAAACAGTGTTTCTCAAACTAACCAGCTGTTAGGAACTGTGGGAACTGAAGTTCAAAACATCTGAAGCAGTTTGAGAAACTCTGCTCTAAAATATAGGCTGCAACACCTAATATTCATTTGTAGTCTCCCATCCAAGTACTACCCAGACTGACCTTACTTAGCTTCCAAAATCAGATGAGATCTGGTGCCTTTGGGATGTTTAGACACAGATGCAACAATGAAAATAGAAAGTCAGGAAAATTAGCATGAAAAAGAACATCAAAAACAAACAAATGAAGAACTACACAAGCATCTCTATATCTGTATGTTATGAAGAGATGTTCAAACTTAAAAGGTTCAGTGAGTAACCCAATCATTTAAGGAAACTGCAACCCCCTTCAGAACACAAGAGAACTCTTTGATTGGCAAGTAACTACCCTCTAATATCTTTATTTTACTTGGAGTGAGGGGGTGCTTAAGTCTAATGCAAACTATATACAATGCCGCTTTCATAAAACCTTATTGAAGGCATAGGACAGCTCCTGACTGGGGATGCAGTATATGCAGAGCAAATGTTTTGCTAAGTATTTCAACAGTGCCCGGGAGTGCAATTTTAGTTCTGATTGAATTGGGAAGAGAATATACCTTTATTATCTCCACCTCCCTATGTCTTTAATTACAATAAGGTAGACATTTACCTGCTATGTGTAAATAGCAGCGTAGTTTTGTCCAGAATCTGAATTGATGGAGTTTCATCTAACTGATTGCTTCAGCCATGTTCTGATTTAAAAGACCCACAGCCTGACTTAGATGTGACAAAAGAGAGTTGGAAGTAATCTGATTAGTGACAACACTATAGTCCCAATCCACAGAATACCTTTTCATGAAGTCTTATGTAAAAGTTAAACTGCAGAGGAAAGAGCAATAATCCATCTTCTAGAACTGACTATCAAACTAGGGTCAAAATACAATATGCATTCTTCTTATTGAGTAGAAAACTTTAGTCAATGGTGTAAGAGGCAGTCATGGTCAAACAAATCAACTCCTACAGTAGCACACCTACTGACACCCTCAGGAAAAATAGTTTCCCATTCCAAAACCAGGCCACCTTTCAACTGAAATGTATTTAGAAAATTGGTTTCATTCCAAAGTAGTGCCTAGATATTCCTTTTACCTCAAAGGAAAACACTACTGTCCAGCCTGCCGTTACTTACATCCTTTACAATTCCTGCAATAGTGATCTGATTACCAATTATTTCTTAAAAGACTGGAATTACCCACTTTCACAGATAATAATTTGCAACCACAGCAGCTAGACCCAAGATACTAGTGATTATGTCAGTTGTCCCTGCCTGTATAAGAAAAAAGGCTTGTCATTAATTAATTTAGGCTATGTCTAATTATAAGCTGCCAGTATGCTCAGAAAAACAAGCCCAGCACCAAGGAATAGCTTCACTGATGTCTGACGAAACTCAAAAGCAGTGTAGGCTGAGATCTCACAGGTGAAGAACATAGTTTACATGAAGAAGGTCCAAGGCTGAACCCTTGTCATTCTTCATTTCAAAATATCAGCTAGCAAGTGATGAGAAAGGCATCTGGCTGATATCCTGAACTGCTACTCTGAGGCAAACACATACAACACTGGGTTGGATGGACATAACAGTCTGGTCTGGTATACATCCACTCACATATTCTACTTTCTGCATTATAGTTAGTACATAAAATTATTGCAAAACTTAGCATCTACTAAGGAAAGAGTCCTCAGCTTTTATCTACATCACTTAAAGGCTTTTCAGATGTTTGTTCTCTGTAAATCCAAGGTGCTAAGATATGATGTACTGGCTCAGTATTTGAAGTGGCATTTTTTAATTTATGATATTTGCACATTCAAATACCTTTGTGCAGTATCTACCTTGCAAATATTTACAAATAAATACTCGCTGGGAAAATACCCAGGAACAGGTTCAGTATCAAGCATGTTATGCTTTGACAACAATAATAAATTTCTTTGAATTTTGAATAGTGCAGAATTACAGGTTGAGTATCCCTTATCTGGAATCTGGCAATCAAAAACAGTTCACATGGCTGGCTAGATTGTGACACCTTTACTTGTTCAGAGTACACAAAGTTGTGTCATGCAGAAAATTATTCAAATATTGTGTAGAAAATTATCTTCAGATTGTATGTGTATATGAAACATAAATGGATTTCATGTTTAGACTTGGATTCCATTTCCAAGATTTCGCATTATGCATATTATGCATATGCAAGTATTCCAAAATCTGGTAAAAACTGAAATATGGAACATTTTGTTCCAAACATTTTGGATAACAAGTGCTTAACCTATATCTGAATGGTAACAGAGTATGACATTTTGCAAATGCTCCAATATTGTTTTAAAATAGTTTTATTTCCTAATCTTCTAACATGGTAAATTGGTCTTTTAACAGCTGAAGGATACAAAGATTTTGCATTGTTTCATTTAAAATTGGGCTGTCAGGAACAACCTTTTAGAATTTCTCAGAAGAGAAAAGACAGCCATCCTCTCACTAGACTAATGGTTAAATCTCTTCCCTGCTTGTCATGTAGATCTGGTCAACTAAAGCAAGGAAGGAAAGAAGATGGGTCAGAAAAGCCCTGGCTGTACTTCCTTCTAAATGCAGGTGTTTTAAGAAAATATTTGAAAGTTCTCCTGGTTGCAACCTGGTAACATTCAAGCTGTTTTCAAATGTTTAGTGAGTTAAATGCCCATATATTATATACAATGATTTTGAGAAATCTGCAGTGTTCCAGATGCTACCCCCATTAGCCTCAGTCAGTGCAGCCAATGAATAAGGCTGGTGACAGCAGTCCAACACCATCTGGAAAACCACTGGTAATGTAGCAGAGATAGACTTCCAAATCCACTACCGCTGCCAGCTCCTGTATATACAGAGGACTAGTTTTTCTATATGTGAAGACTAGAACTTAAGAAATGCCAGAATTTTCCAGTTCGCAAGCCTTGAGGTTCCCCAAAAGCAATTCAGAAAGATGCAGGGTGATATAAAGATTTGAGCCTTAGAATATGACCAGGATGTGAATTCCCTCTCAGTCATGCAAACCCACTCCATGACATTGGACAAATCATACATTCTAGCTTCAGAGGAAGGCAAAGGCAAATCCCACATTAGAGTTTAAAAATCATTGGTATATGGAAGAACTTTAGATGAGATAGCTTGGTTGTGAAAAACTCAAACTGGAAGATATCATTTGATATATTTTTGTATAATTGCCATTGATCATGTTTGATCCTACATGAGCAAATATCTTCTAGACTGCACAGAAGTCAAAAGACATCTGTTAGCACCCTCACATATACAAGAAAGGGTAAAAAAAATCCAACATTGATATTCTCCAGAATGTGACAATGGTATAGGGACTTTGTGGCTTTGCAGTTGTCATCTATTTTCTATTTATTTTTTTAGTCAAGCTAGGGTAGTACAACCTAACAATCAAGATTGCTATGTGCTTAAATGTCATCATTCTTCATGCTGAACTTACGACGCATGATCCCAATTTAAAATACCACTAACAAAATATTGTTCAGATCAAGAAGCCCAATGAGGTTTTCTTTTTTCCTTTTACCTTATAGGTCACCATGCGATGTTGAGCAATTACAGTCAGTTTCTCCAGAAGCCCTCTTAATCTCTTCTGTGTAGCATGGGAGATCAAGTTCAGAACATCCGAATTAACTTCCGTAATGCCATGCTTTTTACCTGTGGAGGCAGAAAAAATCCATTACGTGTTTTAGTACTAGCTGATAATTGAAATAATTAGCACAGCAGGTATTCTGTTCCCCCTGGAAGTCATACCCATTATGAATAAAGGTTTGGGAGATTGTGATTTTCCTGGTAAAGTCACAACTTCAAAGATCTTAGACATTACATTAATAAAACCTAGCCCACAGCTTCAGAAAATAGACATTGTTTCACTTAGCCTCTAGAATCACTCTCCTTGCAAGGTCATTTGTAGGACAAAGTTAATAAGAATACAGAAATCAAGCCTTGTGGTTTGGAGAAGGAGAGAAACAGTAGCGGTAGAAATTAGTGCCATATTCTGTTAATTTCAGTAATTAAACAAAACAGAGAATTACATTTTGCCCCTTTTGACACAGTGCTTGTTAAATTCTGACATGTTAATGAACAGAGATGGTTTTTGCAACATACTTCAGGCATCTTAGTCTGAGGCCTTTCTGTACCCCTGCCATCCCAGCAACAGATGGAAAGATGACCTACACCCCCAAGAGAATTGCTTGGAAAACAGTGAACTCAATTAGGTACCTAAAGCAGTCCCCTCCCCTCTCTACTACTATCTCTGCGACTTGGTAGATGAGCTCTTCTTTTTGCCCTTTTGGCATCACCATCCTCTCTCCTCACTCCCGCTGGTATTCTCAGAGCATCAACACTAAGGCCAATTGCTTTTAGTGAAGCTCCTTGAACCCTGTGCTAAGACCATGCTTCACCTCTGCAATGCCCTCAAGTTGCACATACACTAATAAAAGTTTTCTCTGGTTGACAACTGACCTCCATCAGCACAGGCTTAGTGAGGTAGAGTGAATATTCAATTCAATGTCAGAGCAGCAAGTGACTTAAACCCATACCCAGAGGCATTTTCTTGCAACTGCACTCCCTCTTCTGGGATGTGATGACTGAAGGACACAAAATGTATGTTGATGCATAAAAGCTACCTACTTTGACATCAAAAATAAAATTTTAACTTAAAACAGACATGTGTGGCTCCCGTTTTCAAAGCACATGTCAGACAAGTCACTATTAACATCAAACAGTTGTCTTGCATTCAATTGGTGGAATGTGATATTTACCAGTTAAGTATTGGATTTAGACAGTACTATTCACTGGTGCAAGGTAACTTCACTCAATTAGCTTTCAAACATATCCTTACATTAAGAGATGTGGTAAACAAAATGAAAGCTCAAATATGATTGATAATAAGGATGACCATATGATTTATAACAGGGAAGATCTAGACATGGTGTCTGCATTAAATTTGAAATAAAGATGTGTCCAACTATGTTGATAAAAAGAATGAAGTTTTAAAATATTCAGACAATATTTTAATGTTGCATCCCTTTGGATTCTGTAAATTGGGTCCCATTGTTTCTTAGTGCATATGTTCCGTAATTTGTTTGTTTATTATATACACCTGTTTCGACAGGCTTTTGAGTTCTGTTGTTGATTTTTAAAAGGTGCTTTTAGGATGTTTTTAAGATGTTTTTAAAGATGTTTTTAAGATGTTTTTTAAATTGTTGATTTTAGCCAGTTCTTGTAAGCCGCTCCGAGCCCTAGGAGAGTGGCAGCATATAAGTTTGAAAAATAAACAAACAAACAAACAAATAAATATATTAATTTACATCCCAAAATTTTAGGCTGAGGCAATTTTAGGACCAATAGAGGCCTTCTTCTAAAACAAGACATATACACTAAATATCTCTTTCTGTTGCTTACCTCCCATTATCATTGGAGGGGAGGGGGAAATATGCCTGATCTCCATATAAGATATTGGGGGGGGGGGAGGCTTTTGCTGGAGAGATTCTGCAGCTTTCTAGGCTGTCCTTGAGAGCTAATGTGACTCCCTAACCTCCCAAAGTTGCCCCCCCCCCCCAAATAATAATGGTTCCAATACACTTTGTTCCAATACACTGCTGGTATTATCCCTAAACATGAAAACCATTCTCGCTAAAACAGAATACTTGCCTGGAATCGCAGTTTTAAATAATGTCAATTTCTTTGTGACACTGTTTTTAGAACAGACCTCCTCTCCATGATATAACTGTCCAGCTGAGAACAACTTATCCATGGTTTGCATTTCTTTCACCTGACAATAAGAACTGACCTATCAGACTAATGAGTATTCCAGAGCAAGAAACATTTTCAAAAATAGAGCTTTCAGCACTATTGGCTAGTATTTGTTACCTAGTCTGATAGCTACTGAGAACTTCTAAGCCAACCAATAGACCCTCATTCTCTCTGAAATAATTCTGGGAGCAATGGTCCCAGAGCCTGAATGCCTCTGAAGTGGCTTTTAGCAATGGTGGCCTTCTCCAAAACATTGCACAATGCTCAAGACGGTGCGCTGCATAGAGCTTTACATAGGGCTTTCTCTGTCCTATCATTAAAACCAATCCTGCAGAGTTATAGCACTCCACCCTTCCCAAATTGGAATACAGAAACATGGTGTTCTATTCAAAGAGCAGCAAGAAGGATGCAGTGATGTCAGCAAGCCCAGAGGCAGAACATTCCTTGAAACTATTGGCTTAGATTCATTTGCTGACCAAATCCTGAAGAAGAAGTACTATCCCATGGAGTTGCAAGAAGCTCAGAGGACCCAGGTAGTAATTATTCTTAGTATTAAATCTAGTTCCATTCTGAGACTAAACATGAAGTGTTAAGATTTCTTGGACAAGTTTCAAGGGCCGACCTGTGCATATTAACTACATGTTGGTTCCAGGAACTAGAATGGGCTGAGCATCAGCAAAACCGATCTGAAAATAATAATATCCAGTTTCAAAGTTTAAGATTGCACATTCTAAAGATCTCAGTTTCAACAGCATTAAGACAACAATTAGTTTCTCACTTTAACTGAACTGCTTGATTTCAAATAACTCTTTGTGCTCAGTAAAGATTGAGGACAGTACATTCAGAAAATGAAGTATCAAGGCTAAGATATGGGAAGTCTATGTTATGATCTGGAGTATTCTCCAAATTTAAGATTTCTCACCTATTTCTATGATCTTCTTCTGTAGTACATCTGAAGAAAGGAGGAGTTCTTCAGGACAAGACTGGATGACTGAACCAACTGCTTCAGAATGAGATGTCAATATGCATGCACTCTCTTCACTCAGATTGACTCCAGCCATAGAAGTAACATCATTGATATCATCTTCATCTCTACCAAACAAAAACACAACTTTCCTTATATCATGTATTGCTGTATAAAAAACAAATACAAAAATTCCATAAATTAACCACTTTTACCAATGGAAAGGTAATACCTTGCAAACTGTTCCTTAACTGTGTTGTCAAAGGCTTTCATGGCTGGAATCACTGGGTTGCTGTGCATTTTCCGGGCTGTATGGCCATGTTCCATAAGCATTCTCTCCTGATGTTTCGCCTGCATCTATGGCAGGCATCTTCAGAGATTGTGAGGTCTGAACAACCTCTGAGGATGCCTGCCATAGATGCAGGCAAAACGTGAGGAGGGAATGCTTATGGAACATGACCATACAGCCCGGAAAACACACCGCAACCCAGTGTTACTTATCTTTTCTAATCTACACTTCCTAGTTTAATGATTAGGTACACTTTTTGACTTTGGTATTCCCTTCTCTCCCTTAAATGTAGAAACAAATTAAGATTTCCAAGATGTGTAACCCTTAGAACATAATCAATATCAAGGGCTAAAAGTCTGAAGGCCAAGTTAAACATCAAAAAGATAAGAGTGGGGAGCAAAATCTAGAATGAGTGGGAGACCATGTCACTTGACATCATGCTGAGAAAGAAACTGACACTAAGTTTATTTGATAAAGTCAAGTGGTGACTGGAAAGAACAAATTAACTGTTGACCCCATCCACTCCTGCTTAACTCCACTGTCCCTATTCCAAAATAACAAAGTGAAAAAGAACTGTCAAGATATAGTTGTATCTGCATGCACTGTGTATTTTATCCTTAAGTTAGCATAGTCAGAAATAACCACACATTCCGAACTGAGGTGATATTGTGTAGCATCTACTACTGTTTAAGCAGATGTTAAAACAAGCTTTTGGGGGTATACTGCTTTCAAAATGCAGCTTACAAGAATACAGTACACATGAAAATACAATTTAAAAATCACAATAGCAGCTAGATTTTAAAAAAAATGTTCCACTGATCAGACGAGGTACTGTTAAATAGACATTTCCCATTTCTATCAGTAAATATTATCTAAACAAATATGAATTCAAAATACCTAGCGACATTTGTTCAAATCTATATTTTGGAAAGGCTCAGTAAAGGGTGATACATAAATGAAGGCATAGTGCTAATCAAGTTATATTTTTGTTAAAATAAAACACAAAAAGATTTACCAACATGTTGCTATAAACATACAGAAAAAGGAGAGTATTTAGAACTCTCCACAAACATGTGCTGAATTCTTACACCAATTACATCCTGCTTAAGAAGTCTATTAAACTGTTAAAAGTGCTTTCTGAGAAACACCATGTGGACTTTAACAGTCAAGTGGCTTTAAGTTAGTAGTTAAGGCCAAGTGCAATTGATTTTATGTAAAATTTAACATTCAAGTCCCGCCTAGATTAGTGCAGCCTTGGAGTGTCTCCAAAAAACCCAGAGGACCAAAATTCTAAAGACATTGATTTAAATGACAATAAAGCAACAAAATAAGACTAAAATCAGTCTATGAAATGTCTCCTCTAACATGTTGCATCATGGATACAACACCAAGACATTTAAGAGAAATGGATGAGCAAGCTAAGTAGGTTCCTGTCTATTGCAACATTTGACTGAAGAACCAAAAGAAAAGATTCTCCTTTTGGCCATTAAGTGTAGCAGGGATTCTAAACACTAGTATTACAAGGTGGGATTTTGGACCTATTTATTCATAGATCAGGGCACTCCACAATGCAAGCTAAGCCTCTTTTGCTGGATGTCTAACAAGAAGGCCCCGTTTTAGTTTTTTATTCATTTACCTATTTGTTTTGGCTTAGAAGCTTATTTTGAAATATCTAAAGTTTTGCATTTCCTAAATGACCATAAGTACATACCTTCATGTTGCTTACTGGCTTATGGTGAACTCATGAATTTCATAGGGTTTTCTTAGGCAGAGAATTTTCAGAATTAGTTTTGCCAGTTACTTCCTCTGAAATATAGCTGACAGACATAGGCTGTCTCCCATCCAAGATCTAATCTTGTGACTTTCAGGTATTTAGACTGTGAAGGGGGCATATTTCTCTATACAAACCAATCTTGTGTGCAAGCATAGTCATCCCTTACTGGACAAAGCAAAACAAAACAGATACAGACAAAGCAAGGGAATTGTGCAAACAGTCCTTAAAAGAAATGGATGTGTTCAAAGTCATTTCTTTCTACGACAATTATGTGCGCCCTTTTGATGTTAATAGCACATTGTAAGGGTGTCCCTGGGTAAGTAACATGATAAATTCCATACACCAGATGGAGGAGTTCTGGAGCTCTGATAAATAAGAGCTGTTTGATTTTTGTGTAAATGACACCAGCGGACAAGTTATTGCTTCCATATTCTTCTCAAAAGCATTGTTACTGGAAGTTAAGAAAGGAAAGCCAGCCCTGATAAACCAGTCCTTTAGCTGGAAGGTAGCACTGTTACTAAAAAAATCCCCCTACATTCTATTCTTCTCCCACTTGTAACCTATTTGTGTTGAACCTGGAAAGGTGTAAAAGGGGGAAGTAATCTGATGCGTGTCCAGCAGAGGCCAGATGTCAACCCTTCATAGACATCCTCTGGGTAAAACACCAATGTCCTAAGGGCAATCCAATAATTGGGTTGTTCCCTGGTTGGTCACTTACTGCAAGATAAACCCAGGATCTATAACTGAAAGCCAGTTGCCTAAGTCAGCCACCCTCCAGATCCCAGGAGCTAAAGAGGACACTCCAGGACTCTACCCTTCACCAGAAGGGTGCCAAGATGTATACAAACATTATATATTCTTCCCCTGCTACTTGCTAGTGACAGTCTATTTACAATTCTCAACTAATTATCACTGTCTCTCAGAGGCAAGCAAAAAAGCCCAGCTTTAAAAAGGCCCCAATTTGACTCATCTGGAAAATACCCCTTTCAATTTGGAGGAGTGCTCACTCTCTGTAGTATTGCTTCAGTCTGGAATTCATTTATTGTTATTATGTTTCAGACTAGCAGTTTTATTACTGTTCTTCTCTGGTGTTTAGATATTACTGGTGTAAAATACTCTCACTGGATCGTCTGACATATTCCACCCACTACAGAAGCCTCTTGTCTCCTTAAAACTCTTAATAATTTAGCATCTTCCCGTGTCCTCAAGTATGATCTAATCATATCTTTGAATGGCATCTGCAGCAAGACCCTTCTGGTCTTCCAATTTCATGCATCTTGTTCAGTACCGTTATCAAACAGGAAATCACATGAACTGCACAAGGCTTCAGCACCCTCTGCTGTTCAAACGCTGGCTACACACTTTTAATTCCATTTTAATTACTTCATTGTTCTAAAAATAAGGACAGCCTGTGGGATGTCAGCCAAAGGCTGCTAATCAGAATCTGCATGAAGCAATTTAAATGTAATGTAGGATTAGGTAGATAATGCTATCAGATATTAAGCAGCTATTTTACTTATTTGACACCATTGTCTTTTTCTACACCTTTAAACAGCTTTGTAAAAACAAAACTGAACAGCATTATCCAGATGCACATCGGAATCAGAGCTAATTCCTATATTTAAGGGCATCTTAATTTTTTTAAAGCATACACTGCACAGAAAACTAATCACAGTGCTCCACAGTATACTACAGTATAACCAAAAATATACCTTTGTACTCAATACTTATTTCTGTGATCTGGTAGGAATAGGTATGTTCAATTCCTCCCTACATGACATAAATCTCACAACAGCAGCATGTGAGAGAGACCCATAGACTTTGCATATGATTCACAGGCAATGCAAAGAACTAGTTTTCATCAATTTGGACTTTCCATCTTCAGTGTGAAGAAAATGTTACTGTTGGCTGTGTGTGAAATTCTAGATGTTTGCATGAGAACTTCACGCTTTAAATAGAGTAGTTTCTACAGTTAAAGACTACAGCCAGATAGAAAATGTATTTTCTTTCTGAAGAGTATGAAAGATCAGTATCATTACAGTTGGCCTCCATATCCACAGATTCTGGATCCATGGATTCAACCATCCAGTTTGGAAATATTCCAGAAATAAAACTCCTAGAAATCAAATCTTGATTTTGTCATTTATATAAGAGACACAGATTTACTACACCACTCTATATAATAGAACTTGAACAAGGATCTGAGTATTCACTGAAGGACCCAGAACCAAACCTCAGTGGATACCAAGGGCCCACTGTAATTTTCAAAGAATCTATGTGGTAACCCTTTGATAAAGCAGCAGGTGCTGGTAACTGCTGGGAGTGCTGGATCTTTTGCTACAACTTAGCTGAGTAATGTCAGCAGAAGCCTTTTACACCATAGTTAATGCAGCATATCTAACCTGGTTGTTCAAAGCATGAAATATCTTTTTGACTGTTTCCTAGGAGTGGAATGGAATAGAGGATTAGCATTACAGAAGCTGTGTCTCTGACACCATTAGAATATTGTGCAAGATTATCTATCTCTAGGTGTAGTAATACACTTTGCCACATGAGAAATGAGCACCAATTAACATCTCCAGCAGGAAGGATTTTACATAAAATGTGTATATTCCTTAGATAAAATATGTACTTTAAAGCTTTTAGAAAAGCATTTACATAAAATTCACAATACAATGGGCCATTAGTATCTGCTGGAATTTGATTCCAAGAATCCCCACATGGGTACCAAAATCTGTGGTCATTGTAAATTAGTGTCATGTATTTTAAAATGGCAAAATCAAGATTTGCTTTTTTGATTTTTTTGTATATTGTCAAGTCATTAAAAAGGATGGCTGCCTGTTCATTTATATGAAAATAAATTTTTATATAGCTGTATGCCAGGTTTGTTTTGTGTTTTCACAACAATATGAACTTCTACACAAAACTGACCCTTTTCTGCTGTTTTGTACAATTAGAACAGATTGTAGCACAAAGTAAAGAGGTAAGTCTGGGGCCCAATACAGGAAGGGGCAGAATACAGCCTCTTCGTATTCAAGCTTAGAGAAAGGTATTGGGTTAAACCAACTACATAACCACTGTTCCATCTTGTAAGACAACGGTAGACGAAGCAAGTTCTCTGGATGTTGCTGTGTTACAACTCTCAGCTTCTTCACCATTTGGTTTGCTAAATGGAGTACATAACTGGTATAGTCCAGTAACATCTGGGTGTCAGGGTTTTTGGCTCACGCTCGATCTTTGAAACCTTCAGAGAAGCCATGACTGGTGGCAACAAGTTGTGGAACTTCATTCCCAGGAAGGTTAGGCTGGCTTTCTTCATGACTACCATTGAGGTATTTCTTTTCATGTCAGGAGCAACTTGAGAAACTGCAAAGACGTTGCCCAGGGGATGCCCAGATGTTTTACCATCCTATCGGAGGCTTCTCTCACGTCCCTGCATGGGAAGTTGGAGTTGACAGATGGGAGCTCACTCCGCTCCCCGGATTCTAACCGCCGACCTTTCGGTCAGCAGTCCTGCCAACACAAGAGTTAACCCACTGCGCCACTGGGGTGCCTACCTTCCAGGTGATTACTCTGTTTGTTTTGATGGATCCTTGTGGACGAGTTATGAGGTAAGGGCTCTTAAGAGACTTCTGCACTATTCTTCTTTCTTGGAGCTCTTCCAGACAGGAACTATATCCTAGGATCTGATCCCAGATTTCCTGTTTATTTCAGATTATTTGGCAGTTCAGAGTCATATGATCTAGTTTACAGCAGAAAATATGGGTTCAGATCCTGGGATATAGGGCCTGTCTGGAACAGCCCTTGCTTTTTCATGGATATGCTTTGAATGCGATTTCCTGCTTCTTGGCAGGGGGCTGAACTGGATGGCCTATGAGGTCTCTTCCAACTCTACTATTCTATGATTCTATGATATTAAATATATGTATGTTTTTTAATATATTGGCAGCCTTTATTTGTATTTGTTTTAAAATTTGTAAGCCACCTTATGTTCCAGAAGCTGAGAAGAAAATAGAATGTAAATAAAACAGTGGACAATAACACCTTCAAATACTTCTGTGTTATCTTCTACATAGCTGGGTTTGCCACAAGCTTTTCACTGCATCCAAAGACTCACAGTTCTCTCAGGATGCAAACACTAGGTTCTTTCCAATAATCAGAGACAACTAGAACGTTCTGTATTCAGGTGCATTATGTTAACAAAATTTATATCTTCATTAACCTTATGAAAGATCCAGGAAACACTACACCAGATCTCCCACCATATAATTTGTTGGCCTATCTCAAAGAACAGAATCAGTAGGTCTGGAGTTTTAATACTATTAACGGAGCAAGTATTTACTAGAAGACCTTACAAAATGCATCACATTCAGAACAGATTTGAAAAGTATGGAGAAGTCAGTCAGAATGGAGTTCCCTTATTTTCCAGGGAGTGATTTTAGAAATAAATTCAATAGGACTCAGTGAAAGACTGCCTTCATTATAGAATAACAACTGTCAATAGAACGTGAAAAATAGGATGCATTTTCCTTAAAATGTTTGAATATTTTAACAGGAATGTGTTTTTATTCTATTCTATTATGGAGCAGAATAGAATGTGTTTTTATTGTATTCCTTTATGGCTGCCTTGGGTTCTGTATTGGGAGAAAGGCATGATAAAAATCAAATAAATAAATACTTGTGCACTTTTGTAATAAAATGTAGAACTCATTTTTTACAGTGCTGATGGTTTAGATATTTGTTCAAGTAATTTTATTCAGACTACTGATTCAATTTCATTCATGTAAGAAACAATTACTTCTGCATTTTACAATTCTTACAGACAGTTCAAAGAAAAAAGAAAGCTAGGAATTGCAATCAATTTGAGTCCTTACATATTGAAGATTTTGGTTCAAAATGCCTCTATTTTAATATTTGCGTATTTGATTTACCTTAAATTGATGCAATCAATAAAGTTAGCTGATTAAACTATTCAATCAATTAGGAGCGAGACAGCAGAAAGGTCCATGTACGTGTATGAATGAATAAATGAATGGATGAAACCAGCTAGGGTTATCAGCAGCTAAATAAAAGCTAGGACTTAAGGAGCATAAAGCTTAATCAAGCTGCAAAATGTTAATATCTGAAACAGCTGTCAGGGCAAAATTCTGAGGCTTTTCCCCTTCATTAGCACTAGAACATTGAAACCAAGGAAGTGAGAACACACATCAGAAATCTTAAATATTTATTGAGGCATTTCTGTTGCTGTTTGCTCTCTTTTTAAACTGAGGCTTCCCTATAGCCAAACAAACTTCCGACTGTTTATTTTTTTACCTGAAGGATGTTGTTCCGTTCGCTCTTATTTTATTTCTCTGAACAGGAGATGCTTGAAGCGACAGAATTTTGTTTCCTGGCAGGGTAATTTGTTTCACAATGCAACCTAAAAAAAACAAGGATGAACAATCCAAAGCAGAAAGCAAAATCCAAGATGACATTCAATGCATAAGCGGAAGAGAGATCTGAAAAGACTGGGTCCAGTTTTAAAATGAAAGCAGCATATTTGTGTCAAGGTCACACATCCAATTCTCACTTGCATTGTCTCTATAGATATTTTACCAAGACATGGACAACTGTGCTACTCTTAATATCTAATGTTTAGTACCTCTTAAGACTCCAAATGCAGTCAAAGAAGAAAGATGGCTTTTTAGCCTGAACATTCCAATAGCACAGTTTTCATAATGGTTGTATTCAAGCTACCCCACTCCTTCACTTGTAATTTTTTTATTGTGTTAGAAGCGACTTAAGAACATACTGCAAGTTGTTTCTGATATGAGAGAATTGGCCATCTACAGAGACGTTGCCCAGGGGATGCCCGGATGTGTTACCATCCTGTGGGAGGCTTCTCTCATGTCCCCACAAGCTAGAGCTGACAGACAGGAGCTCACCCCATCTCACGGATTCAAACCAACAACCTTCAGGTCAGCAGTCCAGCTGGCACAAGGGTTTAACCTATTGCACCACAGCGACTTGTACGTGAGAATTCTCCAGAGTAGAGATACTCAAAAGTGTTATAGGGACTGGTGTTCCTCCACAAGTCAGTCGAGATAAATATAGTACCACTACCTAACACATATTGGGGGGGGGGGGGGGGTCTTTCAAATTAGATAGTTTGAGGTACACAGCCCCAAAGGATTTTGCAAGATAATTATTTGTAGAGGGGTTAAATAGCCATGCGTGTACTGCACAAGATTTGTGTGCCTTTCCTATAAAAGACCACTCATCTGTTAATGAGATATTGTTTTCCATCAATATTCAACAAACTACAACTGGAAAGATGCAATTATCTTTCCATTAGGTACAATGACTGGGAACAAGGACCACAATGTGGCTGACCCCATTATCATGGCAGCAATTCAGCAATATATGAGACAATGCCAATCTAGCATGCCCCTCACCCTTCATATAAACACAACACACACACACTTTATACAATTTTGTGAACTTCACAGTTCATTTATCTCCTCTTTAGCAGTAACAGCTGTTGAGCTCTACCATCAACATGCTTTTGATCACTTTAAGAGACGGGGAGACCAGCACCTCTCCCCACCCCACCTCAAATTCATGAAAATGTATTTCCTCAGTTAAAAGAAGAGAAACATGACTCTTCTTCTGCAATTAATTCTAACCCTGCACTATTCTACAGTGCTACTGGACACTGCCAAGACCAAAATGGTCTCAATAAGGGTTATTTCTTAACTAGAAAAGTCCCAATATAACTGGGTTTCTCCATCTATCCCACCTTACTGCTTTATGTCTCAACACCAGCATATCGATTTACTTCATCTGAACAATGACATCATGTCAAACCATGCTTTAAAATGTTAACGAATAGAGTGTGTGAAATGAGAAGCCATGGGTGCAATGAATCAACCAGAGACAAAAAAAGATTCAAGTCATACCAACAGATATGGTTTCTACCAATGATATTTATGAATTAACTAACCATGGTTACAATCACTGTTTCTCTTACAGAGATATGACTAGTACTAATCAGATGAGAAATGAAAGTTAATCAGTTCCTATCAAGCCATGATCCTTAATATAAACTATGGGTTGACATGGGTTGGCAACCTGTGCTGGACGGGGTTGCACTCCCCCTGAAATCACAGGTCTGCAGTTTGGGGGTCCTCCTGGATTCAGCGCTGACGCTTGAGGCGCAGGTGTCGGCGGTGGCCGGGGGGGCCTTTGCACAACTCAAACTTGTGCGCCAACTGCGACCATACCTCATGAAGTCTGACTTGACCACGGTGGTGCATGCCTTAGTTACCTCTAGACTGGACTACTGTAATGCGCTCTATGTGGGGCTTCCCTTGAAGACGGCCCGGAAATTACAACTGGTCCAGCGGTCGGCGGCCAGACTAATAACTGGGGCGAGTTACAGGGAGAGATCCACTCCCTTGTTCAAGGAGCTCCACTGGCTGCCGTTTATTTTCCGGTCCCAATTCAAGGTGCAGACCATCATTTATAAAGCCCTAAACGGTTTGGGACCCATCTACCTTCGTGACCGTATCTCCTATCATAAACCTGCCCGATCCCTTCGATCGTCAGGGGAGGCTCTCCTGTCACCACTGCCAATATCTCAGGCCCGCCTTGTGGGAACAAGGGAGAGGGCCTTCTCTGCTGTGGCCCCCCGATTGTGGAACTCACTGCCCGGTGAGATTAGGCAAGCCCCCACACTAGCAGCCTTTAAGAAAGACCTGAAAACATGGCTCTTCCGTTGTGCCTTTGGAGAGTAATCACTACATACATCCCTTTTGCTGCTCTCCTTCAATATTTGTCCTCCAGATCGCACCGCCACTTTATGATCCTGTCCTCTGTGGTTTTTACTCCTACTTTTCCTTTCTCACCTCGAGTTTTAATCTAGTGTTCATGTGGCCCGCCCTTGGTTTTATTGTTCTTTGATCTTGTTTAATGTAGTGTATATTTTCTTTGATTGTGTTGTTTAATGTGCTATGATTTGTTGTTCTATTATATTTTGTTATATTGTATTGTTCTGGGCATGGCCCCATGTAAGCCGCCCCGAGTCCCCATTGGGGAGATGGTGGCGGGGTATAAATAAAGATGATGATGATGATGATGATTATTATTATTATTATTATTATTATGGCTTCAATCAGACCAAGAATACAACTATACCTGAAGGAAGTTGGTTAGTATGGATAACAGTATTTAAAGGCATTTTCCCACTTGCTTTGTTCACAGAAGAGAGTGCAGAAGCCTGCTGAAGTGTGCTCACTTTTTTCACGGCGTTTCCTGATGCCTGCTGGACAATCTGGGGAAAAAAACCAAATATAACAGAAGACAAATATGAAACACCGTGTTTGAAAAAAAGGTAAAATCATGTATTCCTCCAGATTTTATAAAACTATAATTCACAAATATCCCTCATCATTTGCTATGTTGGAGTGCATCTCCCAGGGCAGCTGAAAGTTACATTCCAACATTTGAAGGACTGTGTGATTGCCAATCATTTAGATTATAAAATAGACATTTAAGATGTTCTCTCTAACTTCGCCAAGTCTTTCAGTTATGTCTGGGCATAATATTAGTAAATTCCACAGGTTTAGACATGAACACACCCCTCTCTGGCAGTACTAACAGGCATTACTGTACTTTGTATCTGTGGAATGGACACCTACTTGCATACTTTAAACATCTAGTTGTTTCAAAACTTTGTTCTTCCAGATGTTATGGACTTCAGCCCCCAGAAATCTTAACCGTAGGCCAAGCTGATCAAAGCTTCTGGGAGTTACCCAGAGGACAAAAGTTTGGGAACCACTGATTTATGGAATTCCTTGCTTAATGTTCTCTCTACCAAATAGGTAAAATGTGATGAGAAGTAACAAGGCATAGTTTTCCTGGTGGTGTCAAGCAAAAGTTAGCTCCCCCAGCTTAGTGTTTATGGTGTTGAATGTCTTTGCTTCAAAGGACATTTGAATCTAGTAAGTTTATGAATTAGTTTTAATGTTTGTACTTCTTTTTAAATGTTTATTGGCTGCTTGCCATTGGCTTTGAATGCTTGGGAACCCATATCAAAACAAAAAGGGAGAATAAGGTTATCTTAAATCAGTCTGTTAGACCATAAAGTAAAATAAAAGCTACCTATTGTAAAACAGAAAGAAAACTATTGTATTCTGGCTCCTTCAAATTATACAAGGTTAATCTCAAAGATGCTACAAGATTCTTTGCATATTGATCCAGACTTTGAAGGTTAAAATGCTAGCCTTTTAATCTTCTGTCATGTATTTTATTTATTTGCTTACATTACAAAGAGATTTCATTTATTTATTTACATTGATTGATAAATTACCATTCTAAAAAGTCAAGGTGATATACAACAAATGAAATAGAACACTGTAGCTAGCAAACAAATAAAATGAGAAACATAAAAAAATGACCACTACAGAGGTTTAGAAGGTCAAATTAAAGAGGTACAAACACCCTTTCTAGAAGTAGCAAGCCTGGAGACTTCTTGCAGTTTCAAAAAGGTGAGAATTTTATACTTGAAGTGTGACACTAAAGAAACCCCCCTCCCCATGTGCCTATGAAGCAGGCCTTTGGCGACAGCAGCATTCTTGGGGGACTTTTAAACATGGATTACTTATGTTTGGTTCTATAAGGAAACATGCAGTTCCTTTATATCTAAGGGAGTTGTGTCTTATCATGAATCTGGCCAGATATCTACAAAAATACTGCCCTTTAGGATATTCTTCTATGTTCAATTGAGAACGGTGTCATTTCTTATAACCAAAGCGCAATTGGCAGGAGTTTTCTAGTCAAATTGTTGAGCCCAATCTATCCACCTTAAGGAAATGGCTTCCTGGCAAATTCAAAATAAAAATTAGACTACCTCAAAATCAAAAGGATGAAAAAAACTTCCAAATTTAACCTAACCTTCACATAATATAGAACAGGGGTCCGCAAACTAAGGCCCGGGGGCCACATGTGGCCCATTGAAGCCATTTATCTGGCCCCCGCAGTGGCGGCTCCCTCCTCCTCCACCAAAGAAGGCACGTGAAGCACGAGGGAGGAGGGAAAGGCACATGCCTTTCGCACCTCCTCCCTCGCCTGGTGTGCGCCTTCCAAAGCTTTGCTTGTTTACAATTGTATTTTAATTATTATTTAATCAATTATTAATTATTAAGGGGTACTTTGCTAGTGCTTTTGGTGCACAAAGGCAGAAGGGGGTTGGACTAAATAGCCCAAGGGGTCTCTTCCAACCCTCTTTACTATTATTATTATTATTATTATTATTATTATTATTATTATTATTGACAGAAGGACACAGTATTATAACACAGCACACGATATATATATGCTGGATTTCATATCACAAAATCACAAATCGAACACTTCCCAAGCATTTAGGACTGTGTGATAACTATATTATTATTATTATTATTATTATTATTATTATTATTATTATTATTATTATTAACAACATTGAGGCAGGGTGGCCATCTGTCAGGGGTGCTTTGCTTGTGCTTTTGGTGCACAAAGGTAGAAGGGGGTTGGACTAAATGGCCCAAGGGATCTCTTCCAACCCTCTTTATTATTTTTATTATGATTATTATTAACATTGAAGCTGTATTTGTTCCCATTTTGTTTTTTTACTTCAAAATAAGATATGTGCAATGTGCATGGGAATTTGTTCATAGTTTTTTTAACTCCAATGGTCTGAGGGACCGTGAACTGGCCCCTTGTTTAAAAAGTTTGGGGACCCCTGATATAGAACAACTATTACTACAACTCCTGAATGGGTGCCCTTCTAGATTGTGCCTAAAAAGCTTCTCTACCAAAAAATCAACTCCATATCTTGCAATTTAGGGTATTCTCCTATGAGTATTTTTACCTACAGTATGGATGCCACTCTCATAGCTACTATAGACACCTTGTGCTCTTAACCATATTTGGAATGAGGCAGTTCATGCAACCTTTAATGGTTCATAAAAGTCATTCCTAGGGTTTATCCTTCATGCTTGAAATCCAGATGAACTCAGCCTCCAGCATACATGACTACAGCTGAGATGGGAGCGTGCCTGAAGAAGTGGAGTGAAATTCACAAAATTTCATACTAAAATAAATCAAGTTTGTGGGTAGAGTCTCTCTTTCCATCCCCCTGTTCTTACTTAAAAGGCAAATCACTGCTCTTAGAGACTTCTAGGATATTTTTAAAGACCTCAAAGAGGACATCTGTGGGTCGGAGTCTACCAAAACTGCATCACTTTGCCCATCCCTGCTTTATTTGCCCTTTAGCATCAATAACATTTGCTTTCTGCTAGCATTTACTTTCTGCTATTTCATGGACCATGCAGCCATCAGGCTTTCCTACTTCCCTTCCTCAGATACTGATCTTTTCAGTCATCACTATAGATGTGAGTTATGCAAAATATATGAGATAAAAACAGACATCATTTCTGCTTGGTGCTACCCAACTGCACTATATGAAAGGTCACAGTCAGGCCTGCATAGACACGAAACTTCTGTTTCCCTTGCACAGCTGGGAATTAGCCAGCTTCCCTAACCCATGTATCAAGTGAAGTTCTCTTACCAGCTGCTTCACTGTTACAGGCTGTGAAGTCCGGGCAGGTTGGGAAATGACAGAATTGGGATAGGCAACTCTAATTGCAATTGGTTTCCCAGTGACTGGGAGCGTTGTAGCAACTGCCTTACTGGAGGTTGTTAAAGCACTAGATGTCAAAGCTGGCTTTCCCACCTGAAGAGATGTTGCAACAGCAGATGGTGATACTGCCTTTCCAGAATTAAGAGCAGCACATGCAGCAGAAGATACTGCTACAGGGGTAGGCATGGGCTTTATAATTGGAAGGAGAGTGTTACTTGTTTTCACTACTGCCACAGAGGAGGTTGGCTGTACAGTCTTCACAGTGGTTATATCTGCTGCCAGTTGAGTGGGGGGAACAGAATTGGCACCTTGAAGAGACAGTGTCCCCAAGGGCAAAGCGTGATCTGGTTGGACAAGCTGAAGTGAAGCAGATCCTCTTGTCACCAGAGACGTGCAGGGGACTGGGACAGAGGTCTGGGGAGAGGAGATTCCCACTGAAGTTCTAAGGACCGTCCTTGCAGATTGGAACGTCAAGGGAGTGCTGTTAGCCACTGCAGAAACAGATGATAGTGCAGTCGCACAAGTAGAAGCAGCTGTTCTTGGTACAGATTGCTGGAGACACTGCTGTATAAAGGTTTGTGGGTCTGGAATGAGCTGCCTTAAGGCACGCACACTTTTCTAGGCAAGGAAAAAAAACAGAAAATTAGATTTGGCATATTCTTTTCACAATCCAGGCTATGTAGTACTACAGTCCTTTCATGAAACACTACTTGCAGTGATCAATCTGCTATTCAGTCAAGAGCATCAATTGTAGTCCTGCTAAACTGTGAAATTTGTGACATTTGATATTCAAGGAACTTGGCAAAGCTTTACATTTTTTCCTTGTATTAATTTGCACATCTGAATTTTAGCAGAAGTCTAAGGCACACTGGGTTAATTTCCTAATGCAAATGTGAACCTTTGCTTGTTGCATATAAGTGCACAGCCAGCAATGTCGCAGGCCTTCATGCCTGCATTATGTAAATGAAGGTGGAAGCAAAGAAAGGAGACATGCATGGATTTCCCTTAACAAAATAAACCTTTAGACTGCATTGCAATAATGCAGTCTTCCATTCAGTACTGCCAATTCCATTGTAATTTTGTTGTTTGCTTTTAATTTAACAGCACTAGTAGTATTATGTTTAAACATGAGTCCCATCACCAAGATTTTTCATTATTTATTTTCAAAATTACATATATAGAAATACCAGTATTCCAAAATCAAAAACATTTCTAGTTAAAGTGTTTCAGGAAAGGGATATTCAGCCAAATATGGACTACTCAGCTCTAAGCTTGGAAAAAACTGATAGAACAGAATAGAAAATATTGCTTTTTGGGACCCCAGATTCCAGAATTTCCCAAACAACAACAGATTTGAAATTGAATGCACTTCTTTAAGGATGACTTCAGACCCTACAGATTCCATTCATGAATAGTATGTTTAGTAGTAAGTTGGGAGATCAATTGAGCTTATTATTACAGTGCATACTAGAATGCCACAGTTACAAGTAGCTTTTTATTCAATTATATCTAACAAGAAAAAAACATGTTTAATGATATGAAGATTTACACTGTGGCCTGTTGCATGTAGAAAGTTTTTTTAAAAATCCCACTTAGTCCAGTTCTCAGAGAAAGATGGCATATAAGCCAAATAAATCAATCATTCCAGATTCAGCTAATGAAAATACTGCATATCCAGATCCATGAAGTATCCACTTCACGCACAAATACAAGTAAAGCTGGACTTCACTGAGTAAGATTTTATATAGCTAAAAGCACTACAGAAACACTTATAAACCAAAGTGGATTGTGCTCAAGTGCTATCATCATTGCTGCACAGCAGGGAATAGTAAGGACCTCTAGGCCACTGAATGAACAGAAATTTAAGCGGTATTAAATCCCCACAAATCTTAGGTACAAAGTTATACTAGCTTGCAACCCACAAGATGGTTGGATGATAAAGCTGTATCAAAATACCAAATGGGCAAAAAAGACAGAATTTTACTAGCAGGTTATTAACTTTAACTTACACGCACACAAAAGCTTGTGTTGTTCTACTATTTAATCATCTTGATATTCTAAACTAATTTTTCACTCTCTGGGTAAGAATCATGCCCACTTAGACAATAACTAAGTTACATATTAGATAATAAATGAGTTACATACCTTAAGAAAGGGAACAAGACATGGCTGCGGGGAAGATTTCAGCTCAATGTACAGCTTTTTCGTAAATTCTTCTGGTTCAATTTTAGCTTCCTGGGCAGCAAAAGAAATTGTAGCATAATGCAAACTGCAACTCCTTCCGATCTTCCTACAACAGAATCCACCAACTCACTGACACTGTGGTACTAATATAACAAATTTCAAAGTTCCAGCCTTTTTTCTTTTCTTTTTTTACAGGACATGCTTTTTAAGAGAAGTTAATATGCTTGCTGCTAACAGTACTCTATGGCCAATTTTCATGGCTGCCAAAGCAACAGCAGTAGGCTCATCCTAGCTTTGCATCCACCCCCCTTGGGAGGATATTGTAGGGCTAATATTTCAGTCCTACACTACATAACCACAAACAGCATGCAAACATATATATTTAATCCAAAAAGGACACCTCGATTTTGTCATCTATATATATAAAATGATAAAGTTGTTTGCGCAGTGACTATAGCAACAAAACTAAACATCCCAGAAATACGAAATTTGGCAACACAATGCAAAAGGCTTGCCTCCAGGTTACAACAACACAACCACACCACAAAACCACAATCCAGACCCACAAAACTCACAACAACACATCATGACTATAACAACACAACTAAATGCCCTAGAAATACAAAACTTGGCAACACAACGCAAAAGCCTTGCCTCCCGGTTGTAACAACACAACCACACCACAAAACCACAATCCGGACCCATAAAACTCACAACAATACATCGTGACTATAACAACACAACTAAACGCCCCAGAAATACAAAACTTGACAACACAACGCAAAAGCCTTGCCTCCCGGTTGTAACAACACAACCACACCACAAAACCACAATCCGGATGCACAAAACTCACAACAATGCATCATGACTATAACAACACAATTAAACGCCCCAGAAATACGAAACTTGGCAAAACAACGCAAAAGCCTTGCCTCCCGATTGTAACAACACAATCACACCACAAAACACAATCCGGACCCACAAAACTGAAAAATTGAAGAAGGTAACAGACTTCAAATACTACTACTAATGTGAGTATAAAGAAGGGTGGAGGTCACAGCATCAATACAACCTAATGTAGACTGACCAACACCACCAGACTCAGCCACAGCAACGCGTGGCCGGGCACAGCTAGTTTTATATAAAATACACCATTTTACTAAACCACTGAATATAATGAGGTTTGTGCATCCACTGATTTTGATATTCATAGGGATAGGTGTCCTGGAATCAAAACACAGTGGATACCATAGGTCCATTGTATGCATATATAGGAATACGAGGCTGGTTTGAAAGGAAGTGTTTCCTAATTTCTCTACAAACAGATATCTCTCTATTTCATGTCTTCTACAAGAAAGCTTGCAAACTGTATCTTCTTCCATTCTTCAAACAGCAGTAATGATCACTTTTAATATAATAACATGGTAGGACTTTTAGGTTACATTCATCTGCAACATCATGATGTTTTAAAGACTGACTGAATGTGTAAAGACGGGACACTGACTTTGGACAACTATAATATTGTACACATATAATCTAGTGCAAACTTATAAACAAGTGAAACCCCCAATAAAATCACTTCCAAGTAAAGACATTTAGGATCAGGACAAAAATACTTGCAGATTAACTTTTACCAACAGATTTTCTACCAGATTCTTCACATTCTGCCCCATTTCGGGTGCTTGAGCTCCACTGGATGCCAGTTTTATAAGTGTTGCAAGAAAGTTTTTGCACTTTTGCGCATTTTCCAGCATTTCCTGACAAGAATCAAAAGCAAGAGTGCAAATTAAATCCTGTTTAGCAGCATAGAAGGTTCCAATCTTAACTATTTTGCACTTACTGCAGAAGTGCTGGCCTGTGCTACTGTTGTACTGTCTGCATCAGGAACTGGCTTTGGAGCAACAGGCTGTATATGAAAATCAAAAGCAGGAGGGTTTGCCAATGGTCCTTTTATCATCATATTTGTGGAATTACTTTTTGTTGATGATACTGACTGAAAGAAAACAGTATTTAGCTTCATTAACTTGATTTCTATCAGGAAAAAGGTGAAACTGATCTTTCCACGATGCTCATTCAAGAATTATATAGCTTATCTTTACAAAAATTAGTTTTTAAGTTTAATAGCAATCGTTATGGTGAGCCATATAGCACTCCAAACATTTTTGGACTGCAGCTTCCAGAATTCCTCATAACTGGTTATACTGGCTATTAGCAAATAAGTGGTTCAGTATAGGAAACTGTAATGGTTATGATTCATTACTTCCATCCTCTGAGCACGATCCTGATCCAGAAAGTAATGACACAAATGACTTACTTCCAGCAACTGGGAAGAAATTTCCCACAATAATTCTGAATGACATTGCTAAGTGCCTTATTGGAATGGATATGGAACATAATGTATATGAACCATGGTTTGTGAACCACTACAATAATAAAAACACCTAAAAGATTCAATACTAAAAAATACAATGTCAGACATACCTGGATTACAGATTTCTTAATGGGATGAGTTGTCCGAGGCACCGTTTTAACAGGAGCTGGTAGTACTTTAAGTACTTGACTTACAGAGTTCTTTAAAAAAAATTAGAATAGGAAGAATACAAATAAAAATGAAGAGTTAACTAATTGGTCATGTAGCATTTGGACACAAAACCGTTCCCACCCCCTGCCATCCATACATTTGAAGTTAGGACAATCAGCTCAACGTCCTTTTTTGATAGAGTTTAAGCTAAGGCTCTGCAGGTACTGGACAAGTACCAGGATTCTATAACAGGCTGGATGAAATTCAAGAAATTGGAGCTAAATTCCAATAAGACAGAGGCTCTACAGCTCAGTAATTCTCAAGACTGCAAATTAGATAAGCAAACTACCCTGGATGGGGTTTCATTCCCCTCAAGGAAACAGGTGCACAGTTGAGGAATGCTCTTAGAACCAGACCTATTGCTAGAGGCCAGGTAGACTTCAAGTGCCCCAGCCAGCATCAACTGTACCACCAACTATGACCTTTCCTCGACAGGAACAACTTAACCACAATAGACACAAGAGGAATCCGCTGCTAGAGGAAATTGCAGTAGTCAGATTGCTGAGTAGAACATCATAAAAAACATGAAACTGGTTTTAAAGGACTGATAAAACCATCAGCCTTCCACATTCACTGGACAAGGGACCCTTACAAATGTGAAAAACTATGAATAATTTTAAAAAGAAATAAACCACAGAATCACAGTGCTCTCTAGGAATCTTTAGGTCCTCTGGTGTGATCCTTCTGATAGAAACCGATCAGCAAATCATGCTGGAGGACTCAGAGGTTCCCAGAGAGAACGTTTTAATCACATTTGCAAATCATCAAACCCATAAAAGTCAAGCTGCAAATGTGAAGGGCTGACTGTACACTTATAATCCAAATTCAGGATGATGTTGGTAATATTTAACACCCTAAAAATTTGAGATCTTTGTATCTAAAAGTATGCCTGTATACACACATAAAATTGTCTTAAAGCTGCCATTAGATTCTTCCCGCCCCCTTCCTTTTTACACTGAAATAGACCAACATAGCTAAAATGTAAAGGTAGATAGAGATATTATTTTTCAGTGGCATCAAGGACTGTGATAATGCAAATACAGGTTTATATATGCATCTGCAGAAAGTAATAGACAGTGTTCCCTCGCTATACTTTGCGGTTCGCTTTTCGTGCCCTCGCTATTTCGTGAGTTTTTAATAAACACTAAAACAGTATTATAAATCATAAAAATTATGATTTACAGTGGTGGTGGTCTCAGTTGGGTGCAGGCGGCGGGGCGGAGAAGGAGCCCAAATGGTAGCGGGAGAAGGAGGCGGCACCATGTTCCCCCACATCTTTCTTCCCTTCCTCCCTCCCTCCTTCTACTTCCTTCCTAAGGAAAAGCCTAATAAATATAGCGTCCCTATTTTCTGGATTTTCACTTTTTATGGGTGGTCCTGGAACGTAACCCCTGCAATAAGTGAGAGAACGCTGTATCTGCATTAATGTATGAGCACTGATAGCTAGTATGGGCAAGCTGTAAGAGAAAAACAGAACATACCTCTGCAATAAGGAACCAGGCTTACCTTAAACTGATTTGAGCTCCTCTGTAGAGCCACCACCTTCTGAATGTCTTGACAGAAACGCAAAAGAAACCTGGCACCTAGACTAGATGTGTCCCGCTCACAAGGCTACATACATGGAAGTTGCATGATGTAATTCAAACTTGGTAGGAACATCTACTATAGCACCAAATGTAATGAGACATTTAATAGAAATTTGATTATAGAATTACCTGTGGATTCTGTAGTTTGACTGTAGATGAAAGTGTGGGCACTGTCCACCTTACACTTGCATTACTTTGGGTCTGGCTTTGGGCTTGCACTAGTGCTTGCTGCGACACCAATATCAGTTGACCAGTATTACTTCTGACAAGAACTGTTCCTGAAGAAGAGAACACAACCAAGTCTCCATTACATACTCTTAGTGAAGAAGGATATTGTCTAAATTTGCTCCAAGTCTGAATCCCTCTAAACACCAAGTCAGAAGTGCTTGCAATCCATGACATCTTCTATCATACTTAATTTAGAATGATTGTACTTGATTTAGAAACATTAAAACCGCTGTAATGCTTCTATCATTCTGCACTCTTCCTTTTCTATGTTGCTGTTTAAAAGAGCAAACTGCTACATTTTTGCAGTGACCCAATTAGTGTTATGACAAGTGTAGCTTCTATTTTGACCTCATAAAAATTCATCAAGTGTGCTTAAGAAAAAAAAGTCAGTTCAGAATTAGTTTGCTTAGAGCCCTCTACAGTCAGAACTTTAAAGATATAGATCAATGGTTCTCAACCTGTGGGCCCAGGTGTTTTGGCCTACAACTCCCAGAAATCCCAGCCAGTTTACCAGCTGTTAGGATTTCTGGGAGTTGAAGGCCAAAACATCTGGGGACCCACAGGTTGGGAACCACTGATATAGATGTTTCATGATTACTAGTTATCCAAGTGCAATTAAAGACAAGAAGCTTAGCTTATGACCAATTTAATGATGATTTAAAGGCAATCCCCATAATAATGTTAGCCTTGTTTGACATCCTTACATTAAGTTGTATTTAAATTAACCCAATAGCAAGTGGCATTTTATTAACCTCTTCATGCCAATCGGTTTCACTGTAAAGAAAAGAGCTCACATTTTTAAAATCTTCGTCAGTCAGGCTTCTGTCAGGTGAGGTCTTTTCACACATGCATTACATTTATTAACCCTTGTGAAATACTTATGAATCGACCAGTCTTCATGCATTCAAGCAGTGCATTGCAGAACTTCCCCACAAGCTAATTCCACAATCCTCCAAAATGATGTCTCTATGAGGGAGCAATAGAGATACCTTTACCCAGGCCGATCCCAATGCTCCTAGGAATTCTGCCACCCACTTGCCCTGGTTCCTCCAATTATTCCCTTCCTGGAAAGGTTTACTAATCCTCCAACGACCCCTAAATGTGAACTTCTGACTGTGTTGTTATGTGTGTTCTTTAGTTCTGGAATCGTTGACCTGACATCAATTCAACTTTAATGGAGAGCCAAGGACAGTTTAAAACAACAAAAATAAAGTTATTACATATGTTAGAATATATTAATATTTGAATTTTATTTTTAGTTCTCCAAAACCCTAAGCAATTATCCCTTATTTCTCAAATTCAAAATCCTATCGCGATCAGCTCAAAATCTTCTCTGTTGCAAAGTCAAACCCTGACAGTGTCAGTTCACAACCCTGTCTGAATTCCCTTCTGCCTATTGATATGTTTTGTTCCACATCAGCCCTCTTTTACAGCCTTTCATGAGACCTGATGAGCTGCCTTCAAGACAAGTTAGATTCTCCTTCACAGGGATACTGCCAGAATGAGATTCAAAATAAAATCACTATTCTTCAAAGGTTGTCTTCAAGTTGCTTCCAACTTAAGACAACCCTGAGACAAATCTATCATTTGGGTTTTCTGGGCAAGATTTGTTCAGAGAAAGAATGTCTTTGCTCTCCTCTGAGGCTGAGAGAATGTGACTTGCCTAGTGCATTTTCATGGCCGAATGATGGTTCAAACAGCAGTGACCAGTACAAGAAATAGTGTGTCTTCATTTGTAAGCATATTTCCATAAGTATTATCCAAGATCAACAGCACTAGTCCTATGTCACCCGTGTTATGTTAGTTGTAAGATATTAGGGGGGAAAGGTCCCCCTGCACATTTCTTGCAAGAGTAACTTGAAACTGGAAAAAGGCCCTTGGACTAAGGGGAAAAACAGATTACACTTTGTTACTTTATTCTTATGAAACGTCTTTGCCAACACAGTAGAAACAGATGTTATTAACTTCCAGAGCTCTGCTATTTGACTTGTTTCAAACACCTCCTTTTAATTAGCACATTGTAACCGGATGTGTGAACAGCTATAACTTTCCACACAAAGACTGCAAAGAAACAGGGAGGGGAGGAGGGTGACAGCATTCAACCCAAAATAGATCTTATGAATTCGCCCTTAGGTGTTTAAATTTTTTCTAGAAACATCGGGAGCTGATGTACTGTTATTAGATGCACAGTCCAGAGATCTAGTATTTTAATACTGATTTGAGTCATTCACCTATATTTATTATCTTCTGGACCTTTATGGGAAAAGTATGCTTCAGAGATACACACACTTGTGCACCCCCTTCCACAGCATAATTTCCAACGTGTCAAGGTCATAAATTTGCATTACAAATCCTGCTGAGAAGCCATTTTATGTAACACATAATTTCTGCTATTAAAGCACTTTTTAACTTGGAGCACAATGTCACACCTCAGGCTAAGTTCACCTTGCTATAGATACCCAGTCAGACACACAGGTAGTCTTTTGAAGTTTTTATTAAGCAAAGCAGCATATAAATCAAGCAAGCAATCAAAAGGTAGTTCAAAGTTTTAGTGAAAGAGTCAATAGGTCCAAGAGATTCACAAAGTACATAAATGTCTATTAATCCAAAAGGCTAGGTCCATAGGTTCAAAGCGCATAGCAGGAACATAAGGCAAAGAATTAGTCCATAGAGTCAAAGAACAAGGTCCAAGAATCCAAGATAAACCATAAGGCAAAGAGTCCAAAAAACAAGGCCCAAGAATCCAAGAACGCTGGCTAGGTAGAACTTCCACACAGATGAAGCGATGAAATTGCACTGACAAAGAATAGTCTGTGAAAGCATGCTTTAATAACAACTTAGGAATGCATTCCTCTTCCCACAGCTAGATTCACATTTGCGCGCCAAACGCTTACTTCTATGGACCTGGGAACCCATCCAAGACAAACGGTCCTCTCTAGATAACTCCTCGTTATCTTGCACCTGGTCAGAAGCTAAACCGTCATCCTCATTATTTTCCAAGGCTGAAGTCTCTCCCTCAATATTTCTCATGTCAGCTTGACCGTTATCTGTTTCTCCTGGAATCAGCAGCTCATCCTGCAACTGCATGTCTGAGCTAACTTCTGCCTCAGATTGCTGATCTTGAATCCCAAATCCAGAACCCCCAGAATCCCCTCCATCTTCATCTAGAATCTGGCCAGCCTGTGGCTGGGATACAACACGCAATACCATAATATGGCATAACTGAAATGGGATGAAAAGTAGATAGCAGGTTTGGAAGATGCCTTAATCAACTGGGAAAGCAACAAAAATTTTGAAGAACCGCACTAAGGGTGTCTAGTGGAACAATATTCCAGAAGTGTCCAAATACTCATGGGAATGCCAAAACACAACAGAAGTAGAACAGCACCCTGTTACTCACACTTCTATGCAGAGATGCTGCCTCTAATACCAGTAGGATATAGCTGTCACAACTGGTAGGTATTGATATCCTTCATGAACAAGTCCCATCTATTTTGAAGCTCGCCAGGCTGACAACTATCACTGCCACCTAATCGTAGCTAATCTGATACTGGTTGAGTATCTCTTATCCAAAACTCCAACATACTCCAAAATCCAAAACTATCCACATGAGTGGCTGGAATAGTAGGGATACCTTTGCCTTAAAATGGTACATAAATTTTGTTTTGAGCACAAAAATATTTAAAATATTGTGTATAAAATTCTCGGGTGAGAAGGGCAGGGTATAAATGTTGTAAATAAATAAATAAAATTACCTACAGGCTATGTGTGTAAGTGGTTTAGATTTTTATCCTATTTCCAAGATATCTCATGACATACACATATGCAAGTACAGGTATTTCAGAATCTGAAATTCAAAACACTTCTAGTCCCAAGATTTTGGATAAGAAGTGTTGTAATTTATCTTTGGGCTATGTGTTTCCACTTCATACACGATTTTAATATCTCTCCCGCATTTTCTGTGCCTTGTAAAAAGTACCAAACATTGTACACTTTCCTAGCTCTACAAACTCCTTTTTGAGGTAAGATGGTACAATCTGCATATAGTTCACAAGCCAAGAACTGTAAATGGTGTTGCAAATGTGGTCACACCAGAGTTTATTGGCATTTTATTTTCAATTCTTTCCTTAAAGGAAATCTTACAGCTGCTACACAATGAGTCACCAAGCTATATACTACAATCCCAAGATCTTTTATATAGCCATTCATTAGCAACTCAGATGCATTGGCATATAAGAAATTACGACTCTTCCCCCACCCATCAGGTACATATTTTCACATTTTCTGCTCCCAAGCATTTCAGATAAGGGATCCTCAATCTGTACAAAGAAAGAGCACCGAAAATTAATGAAATCCTGATATCAGTTTAGGAACTTAGGCGCCAAATAAAATTTTGAATCTTAAGTAGCTATCTTTGAAACATGTATCTTGCAACAAAAACATGGAAATGAACTTTATATATACATTGGCACTTATTCATAGCCAGGTTCATATGAATTCAGATTAAGGTAATTTTTACTAGCGATGATTAAAACTGCTTTTGCATTTCTGCATTTAAATTCTGCAATACAAAAGCCAGGTTCTAAGATGTTAGGCAATTTTAAAATGGCTTTCTTCTGCTTTCTGACTTTGACATTCGCTGTGGACATGGACTGCATAAAAGGCCGAGGGCCACTTTTGGTGTCATGTGTCAAAATGCCCTTTAGACTGAGGCACATGTCCTAACCAGTGTAACAGCTTTTATGATCCCTGTTCCCAAAATACACAAAGGTTGTACAACACTGCCATCTAATGGAACAGAGCGCCTTTCATCTTCATGAAATCAGAGAATCACAAAAAGTTCCTGTGTATGTAAACTCACTAGCTCTAGCTTGTTATACACATGTATATTTTAAAATGTGCCTAGAAAATTACTGTGTTGAATTTAAGAATTCTATCTGTGAAGGGCAATACGTACTATTTTAAAATGCCACCTCTCTGGGGTGGCATATTTTTATGCATGGAGATACCAAAACCCTCTTCTCCAAAACTGGGCAAGAACATGTTGCCACCGTTGACTTATGACACATGTGAGTGAACTTTTTAAACAGAAGTTAACAGTACAATGATAGCTATGTTATATAGATAGCACTCAAGTTACAAATATCTGACTTACAAATGACTCATAGTTAAGAATAGGGGTGAAACAACAGGAAGTGAGAGAAATCTGCCCCTAGGAAGGAAAATTTACTCCTGGAAGAGTGATCAAGGAAAGGTGTCTCCACTGGAGCTTTATCTTCTGTCTTTATTTCCACAACAGGCCACATTTTTCAAAATCCAGTAATCACAGGGACATAAAGTGTGGTGAAATCTTCTGAACACAGCCACAGACAACAAAACAATCACAGGCGTGTTAACCTTTCCCTGTGCTATCCAAAGTGCTCTCTCTCTCTCTCTCTCTCTCTCTCTCTCTCTATATATATATATATATATATATATATATATATATATATGGCTGGGTTTACACTTTAAAACCGTACCTGTTCTGACTTCCATACAAATTCAGCTTAAGAACAAACCTACAGAACCTATCTTATTCCTGACTTGGGGACTACCTGTACTAATAAGCTGCAGCTGTTTATTCATGGGCAAAATCCACAAGATTCTTCTTCAACTTGAGAGCTTATACACATGTCATGTGTCCATAGGGAATATTTCTCTGCACTGCAGAAACAAGAAACTATGGATAGTAGCAAACCCTATTGAAATGAACAATTTATGCCAGAAGTTACGACAGTCAACTTTGAGGACCTAGAAAATTCCAAAAGGGTCCTCTTTTATGTTAACACTTGGCAAAAACATGCCACCATATCACCAAGAGGATCTAGAAAATTTCTAGTGAGGACATATTTTGTCAGATGCATGTAAGTGAAACCATGGCTATTTGTTCTGTGGGTACGAAGGTTTATTGTACTATAAATTGTTTTCCAATAAACAACCAGATATATATCAAGCATACTTTCCTTTAATTTAACCTAACAATATCTTCATGTGATTGTCTTAAATTGTACTTATAGGGGTAGTAAGTAGGTTTGTCCTACAAACTCTACACAAAAGAAGGCATTTAATCCAAGTCTAAAACCTATACCGTTCTTTCTAGGCAAAGAACCAAAGTACATGCTCAACATTTCAGTACTTACATAAAACTTTAGAAACCCCCAAAATCTAGAAAAGTATAGATACATTTGTAAAATGCAAGCATTATGTTCCCACCACAGAACAACTAAAGGATGCAGAACAGTAGCAATAAAACAAACTACAGTAGAGTCTCACTTATCCAACGTTCTGGATTATCCAACGCATTTTTGTAGTCAATGTTTTCAATACATCATGGTATTTTGGTGCTAAATTCGTAAATACAGTCATTACTACGTAGCATTACTGCATATTGAACTACTTTTTCTGTCAAATTTGTTGTATAACGATGTTTTGGGGCTTAATTTGTAAAATCATAACCTAATTTGATGTTTAATAGGCTTTTCCTTAATCCCTCCTTATTATCCAACATATTCGCTTATCCAACATTCTGCTGGCCCGTTTATGTTGGATAAGTGAGACCCTACTGTACATTAGTCAGTTTAGGAAAGTTGTTCAAAGGGAGGCAGCCTATGCTATCGATAATACATTCCAGACGTGTGGAAGCATTATCATTTGGAGGATTGTTAGAATATCAATTCTATATAAGAGCATTTTTCAAAATACGGTAAGTTCTCAGTTAATGTCAAGGACAGAACGCCACAAGATTCAAGATAACAGAGTTTATTGGATTACAGAACTCAAAAATGCCCGTAAAATACAAGGGCCAGGCAGTATTAGCCTTTAGGAGCAAAAAGGGACAAGGAAAAACGTTCAAAAGATAAACCGGATTAAACCGGAGTTTAATCCGGGTAAAAACAAACTGCTTGCTTCAGCCTGGGGATAAACAAAACAAAAGCCGAGGAACAAAAGATACAAAAGAATGCAACTAATTGGCAGCAGATTCCTCTCTGCTGCCAACACTGTGCTTAGAGTAACTTGCGTCGCTCCCACACACACAGCAGACAGGATTTCCAACACGAACAGATCAGCCAAGGATTGTAGCAGTAGAGTAGACCCAGTTCCTTTCCGTAGATCAAAGCCAGAAGCAGACGTTTGTAGTTTCCAAGTCCAAGAAGGGGGAAGTCAAGCCGTGGTCAGTTCAGTCCGAATTTCAAAGCAGGAGATGGCGTCCGTCAAGAAGACGACGGAAGGTCAAGCTAATAAGAGTAAGCACAGGTTTGCACAAACAAATGCCCACACAATTCCTCCCGCCGTCTGACCCTGAATTCCAAAACAACTTACGTATCAGCACACGAAAACACACCAGTCTTCAGGAAAGCGTCCCACACAGATCCCAAGCGTTCGTCCAGATTACCTTGCCCAACGCAATTTGCAATTGCTCCCAAGCCCCATTTTATGCCAGTTACAAATCCTCATCACTGTCAGCTGTCCTCCTTAACCCGGGCGTTTCCTCATCACTTTCCTCATCAGAGCTGGAACACCTCTGACTACGCCCCACAGCATCTCCAGCTGTGGATCCCGTCCCATCCCTCCAGCTTGACCATGGGTCTAATCCTGAAGGTCCCCATTCATCTTCTATCCCATCATTGCCAGTGGCACCCAATTCCTCCCTCACCCTAGTCCAATCCATCTCATCCTCCTCCGAGCTAACCAGCCCCTCCTCCATTCTCTCCGTAAACCCCTCAAAAGACTCTTCGTCAGATGGTGCTGCAAAAATGTCTCGCAGTCTTTTTCTTTCTCGCTCCTCGAGAGTATCTGACTCTCGAGGAGTCTTACGCCCACGTCTGTCAGTAACAGAGCCAAGAGGCTCAATCATAACACTTAACCAGCACCCATGGGGATCCGTAGATGCCAAATAAATGTAATTTCTGGTTGTCTCCATTACTATTATAAATATGCCTAACTATACCCCATACTATACTATACCATAAACTGTGTTTTGACTTAATAATATTGAAATACAGTAATCAAAACTATATTAAAACCAATAAAGACAAACTTTACTTAATGTAACACAGTTACTGTTTTACTGCATTTGAAAAACTTTTTTAAAAAATTAAAGGTATAATTTCTTTAATTTCTGCCATTTCTTGAGTTCCAGTTAACAGTGTACATATATATGATTTGTCTGATAAAATCCTACTTCTGTCTTTCAGAGTGCAAAAATCAATATACTTTTAGATTTTAGATATACCATTAGTGATGTTAGATTGAAACATCAATCCAAAATCACCCACCCACTCTTTAGATTGAGGTTTGTTTTGTTGTTGTTAGTTTGTTTTGTTGCTGCTTTTATCATCTACAAACTTCAACTGGCATAAAACAATCCTTTTCATCCAATCAGGGATGGGATTTTACTGGCAATGCGTAATGAGGTCTCCAAGTAATTACTCAGTGTTTCCTATCTCGCTTTTATTAGATTACACCAGACATCAAAGTTAGTAACCTTCTTATACTGATAGATTTACCAGTATTTACTTGAGTATAATGCCCCATTGATTGAAGGTGCACTTTGCAAAAAAAAAAAAAAAAAAGGTTATTGAATGTAACTCACAGCTTCCCCTTGCCTGTTAGTCATTCTGCTCCCCATCTCGGAAGGTGTGCCGTCCGCCGGACAATAAAAAACTATAAAACTGAAACGTGCTGTCCTTTATCCGGGCGAACTGCAAATCCCTATAAGCTGTCCTATAGATATTGAACGACTGAGTCTGGATAACTTCAAAAAAGGATGTTTATTCATACAAGGTTGTAAACCTGGCACAGATCTTAAAGTTGCAGAAAATGAAACAAATTTCTATAGGTTTTAGGTACAGAATTATCCCTGGTTCCAGAAAGCAAAGGTGATTATAAAACCACTATACCCTAATCACGCTGCCTATATTAGAAGGAGAAACTCTTTCCTTCCCTATCTTTACAGCAAAGATTAGTTCTAGAAGCGACAGAATAACCCTGCTCCTCTAACTAGATTTCCTATTCCAGATCAATATAATTCAATACTTATCTAATTTGGATAGGCTTAGATTGGCCTGGTTTTGAGGATGATTTGTCCCAGTTAGCCTTGCACAGCTCCAGCACGTTGGAAGACTATAGCCAGAATGAAACTCTAAAATGGAGACTAGACCCTGGTAAAAAGGGCGGTCCTAAGATGTTGTACTCTTTGACCAATCATTGCAAAGAAAACTGCAGCCAGCTCTTGCAGACTCCAAGCCACATTTCCTAGGCTTTTGCAGCCAGAGGCTGAAACAAAATGCAAAGGAGGGAAAACAAACAAACGACCAATAGGTAAGGCAAACCATCGTCCTGGGGGACGGAACACTCCCCGCTTAAATTCCCAGGATGTGGGAATTTACCACTCAAAAACATACAAACACCTTTGCACATATGACAATACAAACACTAGAACTTTAAACATCTCCAATAAGCAACACGAGGTCACTAATTGGTCTGTCCAAAATGGACACTTTGTCTCTGTTGCAAGTCTTTAATTGAACTTTCCTGACCTTACCATCCGGGCAAGGAAAGGTCTTTAATACAATGCCCATGGGCCATGCATGGCGGGGCAAGTCTTTGTCCTTTAACAACACAACGTTGTTAACCTCAATGTTGTCCTGTGGGCTTTGCCAGATTCTTCTAGCTTGAAGCTGGCTTAAGTACTCAGCTTTCCACCTTTTCCAAAAGTGGTTGGCCAAGGACTGCACCTGTTTCCACAGGGCACGGTGAGTTCCGTCCGGAACTGGCAACATGATGTCCTTCCATCCTGGCACCTTTTGTGTCAAAATAAGTGCAGGAGTCAGTGGTTGTAAGTTCTCAGGGTCACTGGTAAGGGGAACCAGCGGCCGGTTGTTGATAATTGCGGTAACTTCCGCCATAAGTGTCACCAAAACATCATGCGTCAATGACCTATGACTCAAAAGCATGGCATTAAGGATTTTGCGACTAATACCAATCATCCTCTCCCAAACACCACCCATGTGGGAGGCGTGAGGAACATTGAAAGTCCACATAATTTGTTCAGTATTCGTAAAGTTCTGAACCTTTGGGTCTCTCCCAAACCTAGACACACAATTGAGTTCTTTGGTCGCACCTACAAAATTGGTGCCACAGTCCGACCGAATTGACTTAATTGGCCCTCTGAGGGCTATGAACCTTTTTAATGCGTTTAAAAATGATGAAGTGTCCATCCCTTCTATGACTTCTATATGGACAGCTCGTATTACTAAACAAGTAAACAAAACTGCCCACCTCTTGTTATTTACAACACCACCCCTGGTTTTCCTAGTGACAACCTCCCAAGGACCAAACACATCGATTCCCACATGGGAAAAGGGTGGGTCTGTCAAAGTCCTATCCTGAGGTAGTTCTGCCATCAACTGACTTTGACAGTTTCGCCTAAGGCGCCTGCATTTAACACATTTGAAAATACAACTGTTGACCAACCTTTTGGCATTAACTACCCACAGACCTTCATTTCTAAGGGCTGCCTCAGTTAGAGTTCTACCCTGATGATGGATCTTTTCATGGTGATGCCGAACGAGCAGCAATGCAGTGTGACTATTAGGGGGTATGATGATGGGGTTTTTTATGCACGCCTTGAGTTTAGCTTTGGCTAACCTTCCTCCAACTCTCAAAATACCCTCCTTGTCTAGAAATGGGTTTAACTCATTTAGAAGACTTTGATTAGGGATGTTGAGCCCTTGCTCTAGCCTAGCTATTTCCTGCTTGAAAGCAGATCTCTGTACTGACTTGAATATGACGCTCTTAGCCTTTATCATATCCTGGACCTGTAAAGGCTCACTATCTTTGCAAGCTAAACGATGTATAAGCCTAGCAACTGCTCTAAGAAGACTGTGCCACTCCGAAAAACATTCAAAACGGTGTGGTTCCAAGCAAGATCTTTGGCCCATCTTGATTTCTGTGGTCATCTTGCAAACTTTCACCTCTGGAACGGACTCGGGCAATTCTGTATTATCGGTGGGAGAAAAGGCTGATGGAAAATTGACTTCGGTCAAGCATCTGGGGCCTGTCAGCCAACTTGAACTTAACACTCGTTGAGTTGAAGCTCCTCTGGAAGCGATGTCAGCTGGGTTGTTGCTGGTGGCGACGTGGTGCCACTGGCTAGGCGTAGAACTGGATAGAATGTTGTTGATTCTATTAGCCACATACACCTCTGCACTTCGTGAGACTTGAGCATTCATACTGTCCAAGAACCTTTGCTCATCTTTCGAGAGCGCTATGGCTTCGTCTCTCTCAGAGACTTTGAAGGTGGAGGAATACTCTGGAGTTATTCCTTGGCAGTAGACTGAGATGTGACTTAGGCAACTGCGCACAAGTGTAGGACGTCCACCTTTAAGCACCTGTGCTTGATTGGAGTCCAACGACGATGGTGGGTGCATCTTGTTTATGCACACTGGGCCTATGACTGTCCAGCCTAATGGCAATTGTTGTGCGATAGGTGCACCTGGAGGTCCTTTAACTTGATCGTTCACACAAAACAAGCTCGGGCAGTCCAAGCCAAGCAAAAGGGCAATGTCCACATCTGGCTGAAAGGCTGGTATGGCATTCTTTAACCGTCGCAAATGTGGATGAGCCTCCACAACTTCTCTAGTTACAATTTGTTTTTTGTTCCGAGGGATGGAGGAACACTCAATCAGGTCTGGCAACTTGAACTGTCTCTTCTGGTCGCAAGAGGAGACAACAAAGCCAGATGCTATGCGACCCTGCAACTTCTTTTTTCCTGCACATGTAGTCATGGTGTAATTGACCATCTTGGTTTTAAGGTCAAACATGCGGAAGAACTCTGGAGTAGCTAGGGAGGCATCGCTCTGTGAATCTAGGGCCACATAGAGTCTCTTTTTAAGCCAAGGGCTCTTGGATGGATATACATCCGCTAGGCAGATAGGATGACAAACTCTGTACTGGTGCGAGTCAGAACACAGCTCTGTGCAGGCGACTGCTGAAACCTCCACCTGCATCTCTGGTACAGCTGGCTTGTCGGTGTCTTCGACTGCTGACTTTTCTTTTGGTGAAGCGTTCCCTTTGGGGTGGGAGATGACACTGGAGTTGTGCATTGCAGTGCAATGCTTGAGGCTGTTGCATTTCTCACACTTGATGTTTTCTTTGCAGTTGGATGCAAAGTGTGGAGTTGCTCCACAGCATCTAAAGCAGATTCCCTGCTTTTGAACTAGCTGTTGCCTTTCTTTGTATGTCTTTCTACTAAACTCCCTGCAGTTGGCCAAGCTGTGAGGCTTTTGGTGAATAGGGCAAAGCAACTCTTTTACCTCCGACCTGGGTTCATCAGTCTTGTGTTGAGTTTCGACTGCCTTTACGCTGACAGGTCTATTGGCCTCTCTAGGTGGTTTCTTGTCCACTTCAGGTGCCTTCCCTGGATGGATCCCTTGATATAAGGTGGGCAGGCCCGTCTGTGGATCATTCATTTCCCTGGCCGCTCTGGTGATGAACTGGACCAGATGGGAAAACGGTGGGTACGCCTGAGAATGGGCCTCCTTGTAGTTGAAGACCTCCTGTCCCCAGCGTTCTTGCAAAGTGAAGGGCAGCTTGGTCAAGATCTGCCTTTGGGACAGGTGCTGATCGAGGCACTTCAAACCGGGCAGTTCTGGATTCTCCTTGGCCGACTCTAATTCCGTAAGGAGATCGCTGAGGTCCCACAAGAGTTTGAAGTCTTTGAGTTTCAAAGCTGGGAACCTTTGGAGCTTGTCCATAAGAGATGCTTCAATCTCTGTGCTGGCCCCATACCTCTGCTGCAACCTGGCCCAGGCCTTTTCCAGGGCTTTGTCGGGATCGGCTACGTGGGCTGCGTAGATCTTCTTAACTTGTGAGGATGAGGCTGGGCCCAACCATGCAGCCAGAAGAGTCAGTTCTTCCTCAGGCAATAACTTTAAGTCTCTGATTGCTCTCTGGAAGGTGGCCTTCCAGAGAAGAAATTCCTCAGGCTTGTCCGAAAACTTTTCGACACCCTTGTCCTTAAGATCTCTTCTGGGGCTTCTGATGATGGAGACAAGCTGGGGCTCTGGCGTCGAAGGGAACAATTGAGGAGTTTGCTGTTGTGGAGTGGACTCCCACCGTGCACCTTGCGTCAACCTTTGGCCTCTTGGAGGGATGACATCGACCACTGACGAATCGGTGGCTCCCTGTGCAGCTGTCTGTAAGGGCCAACTAGCACTTGGCCTTGAGGCCCTGATTGACTGACCTAGGGATTTAGCAGGAGGCACAGGTAGCTCGGGCAAGGGTGAGCTCCCCGCTATGACGCTCTGCTCTGCAGGAAACTCAAAGGTGACTTTGGGGCCCTGCTCTGGGTAAGGAGAGAAGTCTTCCTGTTCCTCATCCGAAAGCTGGCTGTTTAAGCTATTAAGATGCACAAGCACCTTGGAAGAAGGGTCCTGCTTCGGCAACTGACTTACATTTTCTTCTGTGAGTTGCCCACTTAGGACCTTGGCCAAAGTCTCAGCCTTTACCTTTTTGGCAGTAGCATCCATCCTTATTCTAAGCATTTCTATTTCACATTGCCTTTGGGCCTGTTCTATTTGGAGTCGCTGTTCCTCCTCTTTAAGGTGGAAAGTGTGGTCAGCTGCTTTTGCATCAGCTTCTGCCTCCGCAACCTTGCTCTGTAGCTCCAGACGTGCAGCCTCCTTAATGTGCAAGGCAGCTAGGGAAGAGATGGCACTCCCAGCAGCAGAAGACTTGCTAGAGTGGCTGTGTTTAGATGATGCACACTCCCTTAGTTTAGATACCTGGCTAGAGCGGTTGGACTTAAGACTAAGTGCCACAGCAGGTGATTTTAAAAGATTGGTCTCATGGCTGCATAAGGAAGACTGATTTCCTTTTGGCTCAGACCTTAGATTAACAGATGGAGAACTAAATTCCAAGGCATCTAGAATTGCCCTCACCTTATTTTCTTTCTCATTAGTGTCAGCTAAGACACTCACTATTTCTAACTCTGAATCCTTGGCGTTAATGCGCTCGAGGACCTGGACTATCTTAGACACCAAACCCCTCCAAATACCGAAGGTCTCTTCAAGGTCTGTCTGTAATATGGATGGCACCCTTGTAATACCCAAGCTCTCAATTCTGTCCATTAATGTTACAATTCGCTCCCATGCCGAACCTAACCTCACATGGAGGAGCTCCTTTTCATCTATTAGATGGGCTAGCATCTTGGCTGAAGGGTGCTTTATCCTTTGGGGCCTTTCATTCCTACTTTCAGCCTCAGAAGGAGGTATACCATCTGCATCATCTTGAAATTGCATAGACATTATGTATTCTTAATAGCAAGTAAATTTACAACAAAGGCAAATGCAATATACCTGCAAGTAAATTTACAATAAAGGCAAATTCAATATATAATACAATTCACAGCACTTAACCATAGCAATATATATCACTAAGTAACTATACTTTACAAAGATTGTGACCTTTGGCGCCAGACTTTGGTGGGCAAGCTGCAAAATGCCAACTGACAGCAACTTGCCACTTGATACCTCCCTTGCCCGAGTGACGTAAACTGCCAAAATGGCGACTTCGCCAAATTTTCAAGCACCTCGTGCTCTGCGGCTCGAGGCCTGCCGCCGAAGGAGCACCGAGGCTGGCTTTGGAAAGGAGGAGAGAAAAGACGCCTCCTCCCCGCTGTGAAGGGAGGTCACCACCGCAGGTCGATGAGGCAGGTCACCACCGCAGGACGATGAGGCAGGTCACCACCGCAGGACGATGAGGCAGGTCACCACCGCAGGACGATGATGCAGGTCACCACCGCAGGACGATGAGGCAGGTCACCACCGCAGGACAATGAGGCAGGTCACCACCGCCAGGCGACCGTCCCGGCCAAGCGCTTCTGGACTCACCACCTCCGTGTAAGCCCAGGACCTACTGCTGGAGCTCCGCGGCTCGATGCCTGCCACCGAAGGAGCTCGGGGTAGATTGCTGGGTTTTGCACAGCCGTGCAATTGCAGAAACAGCCGCAGGGCTACGCGCACACACGCAAGCTGAAGAGCAGGATACTGCAGAGGCTGAAGAAATGGAGCCCCACTCTCTCACTTGCCTTTCGGCCTGGCAGCAAGCTTTCACTGCAACAGACCACAAAATCAAAGTCTCTATGGCCGTGCAAGCTAGCTGAAGCGGAAAAACCGCTGATCGTCCTCAAAACTGTGCCGTCCGCCGGACAATAAAAAACTATAAAACTGAAACGTGCTGTCCTTTATCCGGGCGAACTGCAAATCCCTATAAGCTGTCCTATAGATATTGAACGACTGAGTCTGGATAACTTCAAAAAAGGATGTTTATTCATACAAGGTTGTAAACCTGGCACAGATCTTAAAGTTGCAGAAAATGAAACAAATTTCTATAGGTTTTAGGTACAGAATTATCCCTGGTTCCAGAAAGCAAAGGTGATTATAAAACCACTATACCCTAATCACGCTGCCTATATTAGAAGGAGAAACTCTTTCCTTCCCTATCTTTACAGCAAAGATTAGTTCTAGAAGCGACAGAATAACCCTGCTCCTCTAACTAGATTTCCTATTCCAGATCAATATAATTCAATACTTATCTAATTTGGATAGGCTTAGATTGGCCTGGTTTTGAGGATGATTTGTCCCAGTTAGCCTTGCACAGCTCCAGCACGTTGGAAGACTATAGCCAGAATGAAACTCTAAAATGGAGACTAGACCCTGGTAAAAAGGGCGGTCCTAAGATGTTGTACTCTTTGACCAATCATTGCAAAGAAAACTGCAGCCAGCTCTTGCAGACTCCAAGCCACATTTCCTAGGCTTTTGCAGCCAGAGGCTGAAACAAAATGCAAAGGAGGGAAAACAAACAAACGACCAATAGGTAAGGCAAACCATCGTCCTGGGGGACGGAACAGAAGGGCTGACAGGCAAGGGGAAGTTGTACTCCCGCAACAGGCCAAGGCTGGCAAACTGACCAGCCTTGGCCTGATGGACAGGTGGGTGCTTCTCAACTAAAGCCTCATTCACGAAGCCTTCAAAACTGAGGAGGATGTTTTGAAGGCCTCATAAATGAGGCCAACTGGGATGCCATTCTCCTCCATTGATTCACCAGCCTCAGCCTGATGGAACAACGTAGGTGGGTGTGCATGTGCGATTGTAACGTGCAATCAAATCAAATGCACACTTTTCTATGAAATTTAGCAACAAAAAAAAAGGACAAGCATTAGATTCAAGTTAATATGGTATTTGTTTCTGTTCTCTTTCAGGTCATTTCTTTTATTACATTATTTTGGGTGAGTCTTATTTCATGCCTGGGACCGGCCCATCCACCTACATCTTAACATTACACAAAAATTGTCTGGCTTTATACTTTGACCAAATATAACATTTCTTTACTAATTTTTGCAAAATACAGAAAATCTCCAGATGGATGCCCAGTCTGTTACAAATTTAAAACAGAAACAACTTCCTCAGATTCATGTGGAATGGAGAAACAGTAGGTATCATCACCATACTGATGGCACTGGATCCCAAACCTCCAGAAAATTTCTCCCAGTATTTTTATTAGTTTATTAAACAGCACAATGTACAAAATGGATAGCTGAAGAACTCAATAGTCAAACAGCAAAGACATCACTAAAGAATCTATAAACAGCATATTCTTATATTTCCATTCCAAGAGGGAACAGAGTCATTACAAAATAGTATCTTCAAGCCAAATCTTAATTGAGACAATTGATAGACATAATCCAATAAAACTAGTAGGGGCAGAATTCACTTGTGGATTCACCAGTGTAAGTTTCCCACCAAAGTAAGCAAAACTGTCTCCATCCCACAGCCAGGTATGAAATGGGTTTAGAGATAATCGATCCCATTCAGGAACCCTGGACCTGGAAGTTGTTGTTTCTGTCACTTCAGTCACTTCCGACTCTGGAAGACCATCATATATTCTATTCAGAGATGAAATATCTCTTATGATTTCAGACCAGATTTTTCTAGTCTTATCTGGAAATGCTAGGGTTTCAGTTTGAGACTTTTCCATGCCAAGATTGTATACTTCCACTGATATACAGCCCTTTGTTAAGATTCTAAGCTACTAATGGCTTATTGTCTCTCAATGGTGAGGAAGAGGTAACAGCTTTAACTGCTACTAATTTAACAAATACCTATTTAAAGTGACCTAAACTAAAATATTATCTCTTAGTACCATATTCCATAAATGAATTTTCTTTACATGAACATTATCCTTCATCGGCCTTTAGTATACTACATGGCAGCCACTGCTATTGTCAAGAAATAGGGTTATTTCTTTGGATCCATTTGTCTCATGAAGTTAACATATTTCTCATATTGTCTGATACTTATCTAATACCCACTTCCCTCAGTCTAATTGAAAAAGCCCAAATGATTTACATTTTCCCATAAATGTGTTCTTTGACTGCTTTCTTGCTTACTTCAAGCTTGAATATTCAAGTTGTAGCATCATTTGAGGTACCATGATCAGAATTGTAAAAGAAAATTCTAAGGATGACAATGCTTCAAAAACAAGGTGAGACAGCTGACTGTTAGAAATGTTCTAGAAGGATTTCTTACATTGAGTGGGGAAGGGGACTTGGACCAAATATCCACAGTTTCACTTATCAGCCACAGGCTTCGAAAGGGGGGGAGAGAGAAGGAGGAAGAAATGACTCTGTAAACTCCCCCTCTGTGATGATCCATGGGCCTTGTAGTCCTGCTCAGGACATTGTAATTCCTGATGAAGATGAAAACTTGGGTTTTTTACCTTCCCAGTCTGAACTGGATTCCTCTCAGCCAGATCTTTCCCAGGCAGATCTGGGAACCTTGCACCTGCAAGAAAGTTGTCTCCCAGAAGTATGTCAAACAAGCCCAGAGCCTACTTCTCCCGTGTTCTTGCGCTGGGAGTTTTGTAAACAACAGAGAAGTTTGGATTCAGCTTCGCGCAGGAGTGCGAGGATTGCAGCTAAGAATGTAGCCAATTAAGACTGCTTCTCGTGAGAATCTTTAAGGAGTTTAACATCTGGTCTCAGAGTTTAGCTTTCGTTTCTGATTCCGGAGAACTGCTTCGGTGGGAAAGTTTGACTCTATATAGGTGTTTTACCCGCGTAGTAACTTCGCGGAGTCAATTCGTCAGCCTACGGAGCGAGTTGTGTCTGGACAGCGCGCTCCGATTCAAGCCTCGCTCCTGCTCAAGCCTTGCCTTGCTATCCAGCCTTCGCCTTGCTTCCCAGCCTTTGTTTATCTACGGACTTTGCCTTGTTTCCCAGGATCAATCCTTGCCTTGTTCCACGGATTTTACCAAGTTATTCCACGGACCTTGATCTTGTTCCTAGTTACCTTGTTCCACGTTTTAAGCCTTGTTTCAAGTATCAAGTTATTTCCTAGCCTTGCTCAAGTTTATGGACTAAAGGACCTTGTCATCTCCCCTCACTTTGCCTGGCAAAGTGAGTGTTTCGGTTATTGGATTACAACTTTGGACCTTAATATTTCATATTGGACATTGTTTCCTTGGACTAATTTTGACCTTTCCTGAAAGGTCTGCTTCTGGACTAACCTTTACATTTGCTTTTATTAACTTTATATATTTCCTTAATAAAGATATTAGATAGAATCTGGCCTCTGCGTATGGTTATTGGTGCTCTGTAGCCTGGGTCGTGACACCCTCAAAGCCAAAGGCCATTGTATGGACATTCATACAACAGATTCTGCTGGGTGGGGGGGGGGGGGAATAGGAGCCGGAAATGTGCCTGCACCACCATTACTTTGCCATCAGGAAGAAGTGAAGGGGATGTCACAAAGCAGAGCTTCTTCTAGTTCTCCAGGCTACTGGGGAGAATGAGGGGGCAACAAAGCAGAATATGGTTCCATTGCTGGAGAAAGAATGGGAAGCCACCCTTCCTTCTCATCTATATCTATATATATAATAAAAGTGAATGTTTGTATGTTTGTATCAGCGTTTTGATTGGTCGGGCGGTGTATGTGCTCGCGTTTTGATTGGCCTGGCGGAATATGGATCAGCTTTCTGATTGGCTGGGCGGAATGTGCCAGCTTTCTGATTGGCCGCCACTTTCATAGGCCACTGGGATCGCTGAGGGAAAAACTACTACCAACTGGCTTCATTCGGCCTACTTCTCTCCTCAGAACGAAGCTAGCTTTGGGACAGTTAACAGCTTTCGGCCTACACTTTGGTAATCCAAAACACCACTGCCACCACCAGAAAGGCCGGACCTGGACCAAACTTGAAACACATCACCCCATGAACCCACTGACAACGGATGGCCCCCTTTGGCCCCTCTGCTGACATGTTTAAGGCCTTCCAGGCTGGCCCCTCGCTGCTAGGCCGAAAAGGAGGACGCCATCTTGCCTCAGCTTTCAACTTCTTTGTAAGGCCCTACTTTCCTCAAAAGGCAGCAGAGAACATTGTTATTATCTTTTTAACGATATGCTTATGAACACTTCTAGCCCCCAAAGCCCCAATCCAAGCCTCCTTTGATCATTTTGCTAATACGTTTCAGGCCTTGCAGCCTGGCTCCATTGTGCTAGGCAGCAAAAGAGGCAGCCATCTTCGCTGTTCCACATGGTTCCAAACAGAGCAGCTTTTGCCTGGGTCTTTTGGATACAGCAGTCTCCTTCAACAAGGTAAGACGGCAGTACGTAAATACTATTCACAGCAGACTAAAGAGAAAATAATGACTATCTTTTAAATCTTTCCTTTTAAGGATGGTTTACTCCCCCCCCCCCCCCCCCCCAGTTTTTACTGAGGCAAAAAACTACCACAGAGCAGGCTTTGGCCTACTCACTCTAACAGGCTTGACACATACAGTCTCCATGGCCTACTATACATCCGGGCCCTGTTTGGAGTGGGATGGACCATGGATGATGGACTTGCATATGGGAGTTGTAGTTCACCTGCCCCCACTGAACCCAGCTGTCTTATTTATACTACTATTGCTTGACATTACTTTTATGTTTTATTTATATGGTGGATGTTAGCACGTGGCTTAATGACCTTGCAAGCCACTTTGGGTCCATTGCAGAAAGGCGGGGGAGAAATATCAGAATTAAATAAATACATAAATAAATAAATGTCTCAATGGTATGTATGGTTGGAATGACCTTCTGTCGGGAGGGCTTGAATGGTCTCTTCCTTTGTGGCAGATGGGGCTGGACTGGATGACCTTCAGAGACCCCTTTCAAATCTAGGACTCTATCTCCCAATCGTATTTGTGACTGGATGGCCATCTGTCGGGAGGGCTTGGATGGTGTCTTCCTCTATGGCAGAAGAGGGTTCAACTAGATAGGCACCCCTTCTAACTCTAGGATTGTATGGAAGCCTTTAAACCAGGCACGGGCCAACTTGGGCCCTCCAGGTGTTTTGGACTCCAACTCCCACAATTCCAGAGAGCCTACCCCATGATGCGCTTTATGTCCTGGTGCCGTTTGCAGGATGATGGACCATGGGTGATGGGATATGTAGTACTTTCAATCGCTACAATTCCCACAAACCACTACGATGCCCACCAGTGACGGAACTGGACCAAACTTGGCACACAGATGGGACATGCAGTACCTTCACTCGCTTCTTGAGACCACAGCAACTGCTACATATGACAGAACTGAACCAAATCTGGTATATATATCCCAAATGACACACTTTATATGTTGCAGCAGTTTGGGGGAGGATGGACCAAGGACGATGGGATTTGCAGTACCTTCATCCAATTCACCTCCCACAGGCCGCTGTGATTCCCATGAATGACAAAACTGTACCAAACTTGATACAAAGGTGCAATGTGGCCCCCTTTACGTCCTGATCTGGTTTGATGCAGGATGGACCTTGGATGATGGGATTTGCAGTACCCTTATCCTATTCACCTCCCACGGACCACTGTGATACCCATGAAAGACGAAACTGTACCTTACTTGGCATACAGGTGCAATGTCACACAATTTATGTCCTGGTGTGGTTTGCAGGAGAATGCACCAAGGATGACGGGATTTCCAGTACCTTCATCCAATTCAACTCCCACAGACCACTGTGATGCCCATGAATGATGAAACTGTACCAAACGTGACATATAGGTGCAATGTGGCCCACTTTACATCCTCCTATCATTTGAGGGAGCAACAGACCATGGATGATGGGATTGACAGTACCTTCACTCACTTCCCCAGACCACTGCAACCCTCACCAATGTCTGATCAAGACCAAACTTGACACACCGAGTCCCCATGACCTGCTTTACATCCTGAAGCTGTTTGGAGGGGGATCGACCATGGACTTGCATATGGGAGTTGTAGTTCACCCGTACCAACTAAAGCCAACTGACACTGGATCGAGACTAAACTTGGAACAAAGGCAAACAATTCAGTTCTCAAATAACCCGGGCACCGCCGGGTCCCCAAGCTAGTAGACAATAAAGCAGAGCAAGAGCTGTACACTGCTGTTCATAACTTAACACTTGCTCTAACTTTAATACTTGTTTTGATCTTATAACACCCTAAGTCAGGGGTCCCTAAACTAAGGCCCGGGGGGCGGATGCGGCCCTCCAAGGTCATTTACCTAGCCCCCGCCCTCAGTTTTATAATATATTTTTATATCATTTTAAATAATATAATATATTGTATACACATATGATATTGATAATAATATGTTATACAATATAATACTAATACCATATAATAATATTAATTATATGATATATATTACGTATAATATTACAGTATAGTGGTATAGTTCAATATAGTAATATATAATGCTAATATTGTGCTATGCTGATAATATAATATATTGTATGAGCATACAGCTGCTCTGAATCCCCTTCGGGGTGAGAAGGGCAGGATATAAATATAAATAAATGTAGTAAATTAATAAATAAATAATTTTAGACTTAGGCTCGCCCAAAGTCTGAAATGACTTGAAGGCACACAACAACAATCCTAATTAACTTGACTATCTCATTGGCCAGAAGCAGGCCCACACTTCCCATTGAAATCCTGATAGGTTTATGTTGGTTACAATTGTTTTCATTTTTAAATATTGTATTGTACTTTCATTGTTGTTGTTTTGCACTACAAATAAGACATGTGCAGTGTGCATAGGAATTTGTTCCTTTTTTTGCCAAATGATAATTCGGTCCCTCCACAGTCTGAAGGATTGTGGACTGGCCCTCTGCTTTAAAAGTTTGAGGATCCCTGCCCTAAGTGGTATAGAATAGCCCCAGAAACACTGTGTGTGTTCTCTCTTCCACAAAATAGTATCACTGGTCTGAACAGGCATATTTAGTATCAACACTACATTTAGCCACTCCTAAGTATTGGAAATGCAGGATATTTAACATGAAATATGCATACATATATTTTATTAATATGGACAAAAGTCCATATTACATACAACGTATGTAAGGAATTAAACATCTCACATTATATTCATCTTAAGAAACTTCATTATGAGGCAGCCATAAAGAATTAATATTTATAAGGAATTAAAATATTTCATCATAATTCATCAGCTGGGGCATTCAATAGAACATCTGTTATATCAAACAGACATCTGTGGATTTCCACAAGCATCTTAAAACAGAGGTATCTGTTAAACTACAGAAGTATTGCACTATAGTACAATTCACCGCTACTTCTGGTCCATGCTTCTTGGCCAAGGGAGGCAAACACTCTTTCCACAACAAAGTGAGGAGATGGGAGCCCACCCACAGGAAACACATTCTCTCGGCAGCTACTCAATTGTCAAAAGTGCCAGAAGAAAATATTTTGTTCACTAGCAAAAACATTTGTCAGAAGACTAACATGTCAAGAGACCCTGCAAAGGGGGTTCCATCATGTCAATTATATAACTTTTGAAAAGTAGGAAAACTAAATGTCAATGATGTCCCTATTCAAAAAGGACAAAACGTTCTAATTCATTCCAACAATATTCACCAAATGAAGCAAAGACCACCTGCTCTTGTCAAGCAATGAAGACGCTGAGGGCAGTACAGGATCTCTTGGCTAGTATTTTAGAGGAGATTGAGTTGTCCTGATGTGTGTGTGTGTGTACACCTTCCTGTCACGTTTATGGGGACCCCATGAATTTTACAGCGTTTTCTAAGACAAGGAAGACTCAGAAGTGATTTTGGCAGTTCCTTTCTCCAAAATATGGCATTCATTTGCGATGTCCAATCCTAGAAGTAACAGAGGCTAACCTCAGCGGAAAAGTTTTAAGTTCAAGAATCTTCAACAAATACATATTTACCATCATATCTTGAAAAGTGTAAAAAATCTTGGAAAGCCATCTTCTAAAACGGGAAGTCCCAAGTGAAAGCATGAATAGCTTGTTTTCTCCACACATTTACAAACACATCAGTCTCCAATCCTTTATGCCATACCCCCCAAATATATACAATAGACCATGGGTCCCAAAACTAAGACCCACGGGCCAGATACAACCCTCTAAGGTCATTTACCCTGCCTTAACTGTTAAACTTAGGATTGCCCTAAGTCTGAAACGATTTGAAGGCAAACAACAATCCTAATTAACTTAACTATCTCATCGGCGAAAAGCAGATCCGCACTGGTAGGATAATGTTGGTCAAAATTGTTCTTCATTTTAAATATTGTATCATTCTTTCAAATTTTTGGCATGTAGGAATTTCTTCATTTTTTTTTTCAACCTATAGTCTGGCACATCAACAATCTGAGGGACTGTGAATTGGCCCTCTGCTTGAAAGTTTTGGGACCTCTGCAGTAGACTCTCAAGTTAACCAGAACTCAAGCAACCGGCAACAAAATTGAAGAAATAACACGAAATTGTTTTATAACACAGTAAAACTGTGTTACATTAAGTTTGCCTTTATTTTCTTTTAATTATTTATTTTAATATCAATATTAAATAAATACAGAGTTTATTATAAGGTATAATATGGGGTATCTTATTAGTTAGGTCTATTTCAAGAGTGAGCCCCCAGTTGCGCAATGGATTAAACCCTTGTGCCAACAGGACTGATGACTTGAAGGTTGGGTTGCTGACCTGAAGGTTGCTGGTTCGAATCCAACCCGGGGAGAGCATGGATAAGCTCCCTCTAGCCGCTCCAGTTCCATGTGGGAACTTGAAAGAAGCCTCCCAACAAGGATGGTAAAAACATCAGGGCATCCCCTGGGCAATGTCCTTGCAGAGGGCCAATTCTCACACGCCAGAAGCGACTTGCAGCTTCTCAAGTCACTCCTGACACAAAAAAAAATCAATAGTAACTCTCAAGCAACCACAAACTACATTTCTCTGGCACCTACCAATCCCTATAGCTGCTGGTGAACTGAGAGTCCACTATAGAATCACAGAATCCTAGAATTGAAAGAGTCTAGAGAAGAGTTTCTCAAACTGTGCTCCTCCAGTAATGTGATTTCTGGGAGCTGAAGTCCAAAACACCTGTAGCACAGTTTGAGAAACATTAGTCTGGAGCATGGCATGGACTGGAAATTAGCTTTCCAGCCCAATTGCATTTTGCCATGCAGGAACACACATTCAAAGCACTCCCAAGAGATGACAAACCAGCTTCTGCTTAAAAACCTACAGAGAAGGAGACTCAACCACACACCAAGGTAGCATATTCCATCATCAAACAGTTCTTAGCATCAGGAAGTACCTACTTCCTTTTCAAGAAACATACACATACTATAATGTTAGAAATGACAACCTTCATCAAGCCTTCTCTAGCAATCTGTTTGTCTATGACCTTGTTGCTTATTGTTTCCTATATCTGCAGCTTCCTTTACTCTATGGTATCTGAGAAGTCATAAAAGGGGCTGCAGACCATATGAGCTCTCCTCCTTTTGACTATGTGACCCAGGGGTCCCCAAACTAAGGCCCGGGGGCCGAATGTGGCCCTCCGAGGTCATTTACCTGGCCCCCACCCTCAGTTTTATAATATCATATATTGTATATACATATAATATTAATAATATTATAATGTAATACAATATAACACTAATAATAATACCATATAATAATATTAATTATATATTCTATATTACATATAATATTACTAATAATATTATAGTATAGTGGTATAGTTCAATATAGTAATATATAATGCTAATATTGTGCTATGCTAATAATATAATATATTGTATGTACATATAATTTGTAAGCCACTCTGAGTCCCCTTTGTGGTGAGAAGGGTGTGATACAAATGTAGCAAATAAATGCAGTAAATAAATAAATAATAAATAAATAAATTTTAGACTTAGGCTCACTCAAAGTCTGAAATGACTTGAAGGCACACAACAACAACAACAACAATCCTAATTAACTTGACTATCTCATTGGCTAGAAGCAGGACCACACTTCCCATTGAAATCCTGATAAATGTATGTTGGTTAAAATTGTTTTTATTTTTAAATTTGCACTACAAATAAGACATGTGCAGTGTGCATCGGAATTTGTTTATATTTTTTTTTCAAATGATAATCTGGCCCCTCAACAGTCTGAAGGATTGTGGACCGGCCCTCGGCTTAAAAAGTTTGAGAACCCCTGATGTGACCTGTTGATAGCTGTTTTGTTACAAGAGAAATGCCCTGGCCAGCTGGCATAGGGAACCTATTTGAAACTGGACTAATAAGTTTTTTGTACCTGTGTATGTTGATCACATGAAAGTTGTGAGTAATCCAAATGCTATTTCCATCAAAGTCTACTTCATTTTCGTCTCTTGAGTGCATGATATGAAACAAGTTGTTTTATGGGAAAGCATTTTGGGGCACTGAAAAAAAAACACTTCTAAAGCTCTGCTATTTTTATGCACTGGCAAATCTTTGTCTTCCTGATAAATCAGAGATTTCAGGTTATTCAGTTTAACAACTGAAACCATTGCCTATCATAATTATATTTGGTTGTCTACTACAAGAGGAGATTCAGCTTTAAAGGGTTTTTTTGGCTTTTCTCTAAAAGATTATGTTCTCTAACAAGCCCATAGCCAAGAGGCAGTTTAGGGGTTCAAACCCTTGCCAGAAACTTTTCAGGTCAAAACAAAAACCTCAGTTTTCTCCTGCAATACAGGTCAAATTCAACCTCCATGCCTTAGGCTTTGCCTATGGGCTACGGGTAGACCAACTTGGTCACTTCCACTATATCAGCTATTGCTGTGATTGCTTTGTAAATTAGTAGAAAGGTAGGTAATGATAGTGTGAATAATCAACATTTGTTTGAGATAGTGCTTGCAGTTCTGGGTGGACTCTAATTTTTACTTCTCATATACTTGGCATGGGGATTTGGTTAACCAGATAAAATTCATGTGTAAACCAGGATGTCTCCCATGGAACAGGAGCAAAGCTGTGTCATTGTTAGACCTTGGACTTATATGAACAAGACTGTTTCTGATCACCAAGTGAAAGCTCAATTAAATTGCTTATTTTAGGATATTCATATTTATTGTTGATGTAGTTGGTCTGTTATTTGTATGCTTTTAAGATATGGCGTAAGCCACTTTTGGTCCCATGAGGGAGAAAAGTAGGGTATAAATAAAGATTTATTATTATGCAAAATCCACAGACTCCATTGTCAGGATATGTATTTCCTGTAGATAAGAAGAGGCATCTAAGATTTCATGCCAAATGGTTCAGCAGATTTCCCTGGTTAGCCTATGCATTTCACGTGCAAGGTGCACTCTGTAAGTACAGTGTGGCGTTTTGAGGAGAAGTTGGGGGTAATGGTGATTATCAGAAGCTTGGTACATTGGTTGCTAAACCATTTGTGCGATGGAAAGATGCAATAGAAATCTTCAATGGACACCAGAAAACAGAGTACCATCAGAATAACTTGTGCCTGGCTGAAAACTTCTTGTTAATTCATAGTGGAAACCATATTGATGCAACCTGTCATCATGATAAAGGAAATAAGAAAAAAGCCAAAAAACTGAAAACCTCTAACCCCTCCCCTTGGCTACAGCCCTGATGGGAGGCATCCTCAGAGGTTGTGTGGTCTGTTGGAAACTAGGCAAGGGAGGCTTCAGCATGTGAACAATTTCAACAGAAAGGAGGAAACCATGAAAATGAACAAAGTCTGCAACCTCTTGAGGATGCCTGCTATAGATGTGGGTGAAACGTCAGGAGAAAATACTTCTGGAACATGGCCATACAGCCCGAAAAACATACAACAACCCTAAAATATGGCTGCTTCTTGTTTTTTGTTCGTTCAGTCATTTCCAACTCCCTGTGACCTCATGGACCAGTCCACGCCAGAGCTCCCTGTTGGCTACCAACATTTAAAAAACAATAAAATCAGGACAGTAAATAAAAAAAAACAATCAGAAAACTGGGGAATTCCAGACATAACACCTCCCAACAGGCTTTGAAGCTGAAAGGCTTTTCAGTGCTAATCAAGGTGATTAATTGCAACATTCCCACTTGCCTCCAATAGACAAGAGTTCTTTCTCCCACCCTGGACATTCCACAGATACATAAACCCCAATTGCCTAATTTCCAACAGACCTCACAACCTCTGAGGATGTAGGCGAAATGTCAGGAGAGAATGCTTCTGGAACATGGCCATACAGCCCGGAAAACTCACAACAACCCAGTTCTTCCCAATGTTTAGACGATAGATGAAAAAAAGAGGACTGCTGGAAAACAAGGAAGCCGGTCCCTAAAGAGAGCAACTTACCGGGTGCAATCTGGAAGTTGGCAGGTAACTGCAGGGCGGAGGTGGCCTGGGAGGCCACTTTGGGGGCCAAGGTCTCCTCGGAGGAAGGCACCACCCGGGGAGGGATCTGGCCCAGAGGCACGCGTGCATCGGAGGGGCTTTGGACGGCCAGGGGGGTCACCAGGAGGGTCTTGGGGGCCACTTGGCCCGACTGGAGCCGGTCTGGAGGTCCGGGAAGCATCACCTTCCCAGTCCCCGGAGGAGGAGGAGCCGTCATGGAGGAGGAAGAGGCTGGAGTGGGTGCTGGGACTGCCGCTTGCAGCCACTGCGCAGCAGGGTCCCGCGCTTGACGCTGCGCCAAAAGTCGCGGCTCCTGAAGTATCTAGCCAGAAACACTTGGTCCTCTTCTTCCTCCTCCTCCTTACACGTGGGTCCTCCCACGCCTCAGCTTCCCGTAGGACTCCTCCTTGGCTCGCACCGACCCAATCAGCAGCGACCCCGCGCCACCCACGTCCCGCCCCGCGAGGCGCACTGGGGTTTTCTCCTCGCACCCGCCGTGTTTATATAGCCACGCGGTGGCCCCGCGCGTGCGCCTCGGCTTTTCTGCCGCGTTTCTAGGTTCTCATTGGTTGGCGTGGGGAAAACGTCACCTGGAGTGGGCGTCCGGCGCCGGTGGAGAAACGCCGAGGGAAAGAAAAATCCTGTCGTGGGAGAGGAGAGTTTTGCAAAAGAGTTGATATAGGTTGAAGCCAGTTGTGGGCAAACTTGGGCCTTTCCTCCAGGTGTTTTGGACTTCAACTCCCACCATTCCTCACAGCCTCAGGCCCTTTCCTTTCCCCCCTAAGCGGCTGAGGGGGAAAAGGAAAGGGCCTGAGGCTGTGAGGAATGGTGGGAGTTGAAGTCCAAAACACCTGGAGGAAAGGCCCAAGTTTGCCCACAACTGGCTTCAACATACCCCAAAATTAATTTTTTTGAGACAGGTTGCTTCCTGCTGATTCAGTCGACCCAGACTTTTGTTTCATGCACAGCTATGTTGTAAGCCGCCACCAGCCCCGAGGAGAGGTGGGTAAGACACAAAATTATTCTCATGATAGCCCCACCAGTATTCAAAGTTTGGCATGTTGGGTATGTGTGGCAGGTTTACTATTTCCATCACCAGTCTGCTGCAGATCCATTGTGGGCTGGGTTCAGAGTGCTCTTTGATTGTAGGTGAACTATAAATCCCAGCAACTACAACTCCCAAATGACAAAAGCAGTGTCCCCGTCCCTCCCAACCCCACCAGTATTCAAATTTTAGCATATCAGATATTCGTGCCAAATTTGTATTGCATAGCGTATTAGAAAATAACTGCACCCAGTCTCTGGGCACATATCCTTTTGGCAAATGTGAATCTCCGTGAATATGTGGAGACCACCTTTTGAAAACCACTAGTCAAGAAAAGCATGACCTTGTTAGAAGTCAACTCTTTGAACATTTGATAGTCACAAGCATTCATGTAATGGGCGAACAGGTAACTCAGCTGTTAAACTGAAGAACCATGTCTTTAAACTGCCACGGGTAAAATGTATTTGGTTAGCATAGTTTTAAAGATGTTTCTTTGTCGTTGCAGTTGCCCAAAAGATATAAATTCCCTTTAAAACCTCTTAGTTTAAAATATGCACTCAGAGATTTTTTTTAAAAAACAGCCTAAATGGAAAAATAACATATCTTGTTTACTCATAAACATCTTGTATTAATTCACCATACAGGCGCCAGGAGCCTCCAGTGGCCTAGGGGATAAAAGCCTTGTGACTTTGAAGGTTGGGTTGCTGACCTGAAGGCTGCCAGGTTCGAATCCCACCCGGGGAGAGCGCGGATGAGCTCCCTCTATCAGCTCCAGCTCCATGCAGGGACATGAAAGAAGCCTCCCACAGGGATGGTAAAACATCAAAAACATCCTGGCATCCCCTGGGCAACGTCCTTGCAGATGGCCAATGCTCTCACTCCAGAAGCAACTCAGGTTGCTCCTGACATGAAAAAAAAAACCATACAGGCACATTTCTTACTGAAGTTCAGTTATAGATAGGATATAGCTTCTCTGTGTGGAGTACACACAGGGTATCATTCTTAATCAATGGTACAACTGCATATCAAAACCAGGTACTATTCCATTATCTGGGCCTGCTGCATTATTTTTGAGTGTCTACTTTAGTTATTTAAAACTAAGGGCTTCAAAGCAAATATGTGTCTCCAAGTTAATTAATTTAAACTGAATGTCATGTTATTTTTCCATATTTTTTTAACCAAAGGTGAAGCCTAGTACTGCCTTGCTCTGCATTTTCCCCCCAAATTTCATTCATATATAGTGCATAAAATCAACACAGTAATAAATACAAAAATACAACATATTCAAATGTCACCCAGACTAGTTACTACTAAATTGGATGAAAATATTCTGCTTCAGTGAAAAAAAACATATAGTTTCTGTTCAGTCATGACACAGGGACATTGCATACATTTTAAACAATGCTGCAGAACCTGCCAATTATGAAATGAACAAACTTCAGATTATCCATGATTAATCCGTACAAATTATGAATAATAATGGAAATAAACATATATGATATTTTCATGTAACTCTCATTTGAGAGACTTCTCAATTACAACAGTTAAAACAAAAACACATCAACATAAAATACATAAAACAAAATACATATATCAAAACGCACCACTATAAGCCCTGTATGGCCCAGATCCAGGCTAAGCAATCAAGGCAGTCCCCAAGTTACAAACCTCCGACTAACAAATTACTCCTAGTTAAGAACAGGGGTGAGACAACAGGAAGTGGGAGAAATCTATCCCTACAAAGAGAAGTTCACCCCTGGAAGAGTTGTCATGAGTAAAAGGTGACACCAGTGAACATTTATCACTAATCTTTGTTTCCACAACAAACCATTTTTTTTTCAAACTCCAATTATCACAAGGACAGAAAGTGAGGTGAAATCCTCTGAACAGGAGCACAGACAGGAAAACAAACACCACGAGGGTGTTAACCCTTCCCTATGCTATCCAAAGCATGCATGCATTAAAAATGTACCTGTTCTGACTTACATATAAATTCAACTTAAGAAAAACCTACAGAACCTGTCTTGTTTGTAACTTGCAGTATGCAGACTTATTGCATGTAGTATGAAGACTTAGATGCACTCAAAGTATGTTTGCTGTAACTTATTCCTAGGTAGGTGGGAATAAGTAGCGTTGAAACCTCAGTTTTCAGGCTTATTTTATCTGAACAGAGGTTAACAGAGAACTCCAACAATTACAAGGAACAAAGCCAGTCAATTATCTTTGATGACTTAGCTTTGCGAAGTAGTAAAGGGTTCACCCAGTACATTTTTGCTGCAGCAATTTGCATTGAAACCGAAGATGGAATTCAAACTACCTCATTCAAACACATCACTTCTGAAAGCACATGCTGTATTTTGGGAGAATATATGGTCATCAGATATTTTCTACTAAATTCTCTCTTTTGATGTTTATGTGATTTATAAATAGTCACATCATGTAAGAGCAGGACACATCTATCTTTTCACTAAAATCTTTGTTTAATTTGTCACTGGCATTTCTCTTTTTCCTCCAGAAACTTGTACCACTTGAGTGTTGTCTATTTCTTCATTCCTGGAAAGGTTGCAAGTGAAAAACCACATTACACCCCAAGGAATATGTCCTCAGAAATATGCCTCAGTCTGATAGATTATAAATCATGGGTGGGCAAAACACAAGGCACAGTGTTCCCTCACTTATTGCGGGGGTTACGTTCCCAGACCACCCACAATAAGTGAAAGTCCGCGAAGTAGGGGCGCTATATTTATTTTAATATTTACACATTATATTAGTAGTTTGGTGGCCTTTCTCCCCTTCACAAGCCTTCTTCCTGCGCTGCTTCTTGGCGGCTTCCTCTCTGGCATCTGCCAGTTTCCCTTTTGCGCATGCGCCTCCCTCTCATCGACATCCAGAGTGGCCCGGTTGGACACCAACGAGAGGGAGAGCACATGAACAAAAGGGAAACTGGCACCTTTTGCGCATGCGCCACTGCTCAGAAAAAAAATGCGAAGCACTGAGGGAGCAAAAAGCGAACCACAAAGTAGAGAAGAAACACTGTACATGAAACCATCTCCTATATATCTTATATACATACATGCACATACGAAGAGGCTTTCTTCTGCCAGAAACAGAAATTATTTGGAAAAAATTGCTCTTCCTGGGCACCTTCAAGAGCTATAATTCTCTAACTACATAATATATTAATTGGTGTATGGAGGAGGCAGGGAGGGGGAATGCTTAAAAAAAAACAACAACCCTGTCAGTCAATGTCAAAAACACAACCTGTTTTTAGAGCAGCAAATTGGATCCCAGACACATTATTTAGAAACTTGGTGACCTTGTCTTTTCTTTCTTCCTAGCTAGACCTCATCCCTGTAAAAGCACAGACCAGTTCTCACCATCCAATTAGTCTATTACCTGAAGGACAATCATTTGTTAGCTAACCAGGGCCTTTTTAGCAGTCTTGAACTTCCTGTCTTGGTCCAATGGCTCCCAAGGTGATGAAGAAAAGAAGTATAACAGGAAGCTCGAAGACCACAAAACTACTGTGGATACTTTTAACACATACCATTATAATGTTAGTTTTCAATGGCTTTACAGGAACCATGAATTCCACTGGCAGGGTTGGGATATGTGGCAGTGGGGTGTTTCCTACCACTTCCTTCAAAAAGCCCCCAGGTCTAAAGAGGGCTGAATTCAAACAACTATTGTATTTTTTTAAATCACAACAATATACACTTACTTGGGAATAAGTCCTTTTTATCTCCATAAGAATTACTTAAATTCTGAGTCGACGTTTATATGCTTGTGCTGTTTATGTTGTGCAAGACTTTGTGGCACAGATTTGCATCTAAAATATATTCTACATAACACAATTGGTTTATTGTTGCAAGTATAATCAATTAACACAGCCTACCAATATCTTCTTGTTTGCAGTTAACAGTTCCCATGAGTAGAACTTTCATGAAATCACATATAAATAAAAGGCTTCTTCAAACAGCTAATCTGCAAAAGAATTGCTCACTCATTGTTTCCATTTGTTGTATTTGGTTAAAAATATTATTTAAATCCCATTTTTCTCCAGGAAAAAGGTGTTTTCTATCCACATTCCTCAAGCCTTATTAATTGCCTCATATTGGTACTTTTTCTCCCACTGCAGCATACCTAAATTCTCCATAATAAAAATTAAAAATATCTGTTTAAAGTGTTTGGGGCATCATTAACATGTCATCGCTAGGACTTAATATCAAAACCAGAATTGGAAGGCAATGCTGGACATCTTTCTTAGTGTTATGGGAGCTAACAAGGAGTCAACATGTATGGTGTAGTGGTTTGAGTGTTGAACAAGGGCTCCAATTTATTAGAAGTAAATTCTCTGCTCAACCATGGAAACCCACTGGATGATCTTACACAAGTCACACCCTTTCAGCCTAAAAGCAATGATAAACCTCCTCTTGTTAAATCTCTCTCCACCCCACCCCCCCCAAAAAAAACCCTCTTTGGTGTGGTCATGATAAGACAGAGTTAGCTTTAAGATATACAACAAGAGTCAAAGATTTAATCTGTTCCAACTGCTTTTGCTTCTTTGGTGGCATGCACTTTCCTGTATTTTTGGCCCATCCCGGTTTGTGGTGTGTGGCCTCATTAGCAGCATCTTATCTCCAATCATTCCCTGTCAATGGAGCTGCAGTGGTGCAATGGGTTAAACCCTTGTGCTGGCTGAACTGATGACTTTAAGGTTGGTAGTTCGAATCCATGAGACAGGGTGAGCTGCCATCTGTCAGCCCTAGCTTCCCATGCAGGGACATGAGCGAAGTCCCCTGCAGGATGGTAACACATCTGGGTATACCCTGGGCAATGTCTTTGAAGATGGCAGATTCTCTCACACCAGAAGCGACTTACCTCAATTAACTTCTGACACAATTTTTTTCCTGTCAATATGTTTGACTTATTATCTGCACACACATCTCTTCCACACAATGGGAGCCAAGATGTAGAAGCATGGATAAGTTCCATTGAGATCAATGGGGTTATTTATAAATAGGTCCAATCTAGATTGTGCTTCTAGGGGCAAAACCAACCATTTTCCATCCCAAAGGACTAATTCATTTTGCAAATCCCCTCAGTTCAAAGCAGCCAAACTTCCCTTCCCCATTTCCTCCCTCCATCATTTCCACCAAGGCTAATAACTGAAACAGCAATCATACTCTGAATGTGTGTATGTTTGGGTTTTCAAGTTGCCTGTCCACTTATGGTGATTCCATTCATTTCACAGAGATGTAATACTCAGAGGTGATTTTGCCAATTCCTTCCTCTAAAATATAGCCTACAGTGCATGGTATTCATTGGTAGTCTCCCATCTTAATACTAACCAGGGTTGACCCTGCTTTGCTTTCAAGATCATACAGGATCTGGTGATGTTATGATATTTAGGCCTTGAATTTACCTGGCAATAAATCCCACTGAAAGCTATGGAGCTTACATCTGAATAGAAACAGATTGGCCTTTATCCTAATTCATATAGTACAGAGGGAGCCCCTGATGGCACAGTGTGTTAAAGCGCTGAGCTGCTGAACTCGTGGACCAAAAGGTCCCAGGTTCAAATCCCAGGAGCAGAATGAGCGCCCGCTGTTAGCCCCAGCTCCTGCCAACCTAGCAGTTCGAAAACATGCTAATGTGAGTAGATCAATAGGTACTGCTCCGGCGGGAAAGTAATGGTGCTCCATGTAGTCATGCCAGCCACATGACCTTGGAGATGTCTATGGACAATGCCGGCTCTTCGGCCTAGAAATGGAGATGAGCACCAACCCCCAGAGTCGGTCATGACTGGACTTAACATCAGGGGAAACCTTTACCTTATAGTACAGAAGAAACAAAATTACTAACTGCTAAAAAGGCATGTGAATTTACACAGAACCCGATGATTCTCATAGATTCCATAAACAAAATAGTTTTTGTACTTCAAGTGAAGAAATGGCTTCTCCCCCCCCCCCCATACACATCTCTAAAAATTCTCCGTATGTGCCATATTTTTCCATTTAATTTTTTCCGCCTTGAGTATATCTTTCCCACTGTGGCAGATGCACAAAAGCAATCATGAAAGCTGTGGTATGTTTTCCCTTAAATATTAATTGTAAAAACTACCTTTCAGAATAGTATGTTAACAAAACGGATTGTCACACTGAGGAAATTAGGATGGTAATTTCCCCCTAAATAATACACAAAATTATGTTTTCATGTGCTTTCCCAAAACCCTTTCATACTTGTTATGTTCTCAATATGGGCCTTCTTGCAGTATATTATAAATTAGCATCAATTACTATAGCTCACAGCATTGTCAGTCTCGAGACAGAGACAACAGAAGTCACATAATGTTGTACCACCAGATGCTGGAAGACACCTTGTGCACTTCATAAATTTTCAATTGTAAGGCACAGTTGCCGGATAGAATAATTTATATCAATTCAATACAGGTGCTATTTGTTTATTCCTGTTTAACCCATCATTCATATCTATAACAGATGTGTTTTTATTGTTAAAGCAAAGTCTATTTTTAAAGTTATTTAGCATTGTATTTGGATAGGCTATCCTTGTATCCTATTTTTTTATTGTCTGACCCTCAAGACTAATCTCCAGGGCAGCTTATAATGCATTGTAATTTCACGGCCCTTCGTTTGCTGTCCAATGGATAGATCCAGGGCAACTGGAAGGTGAAGCTGTATCTTTTCTGACAAAGAGGGATAAAGCAAGGGCCCTAAGGTTGCTCTTCCTAGCTGATGGACAAGGTCAAGGTGGTTTTCCCATTGCCATTGTACGCTATCTGTGAGGCAGTGGATGGCAGCATCTTTGATCATGAGCATTACCAAATGTCCAATGAAAATCAGTATTGTGTTTTTCAACTTTTTCTACTGTCTTTACCTTACTAAACATTACTGTTTTGTGTAATGAGCCATGTCTTCTTATGCTATGTTCAATCTCAGTTTAGTGATATTGGCTTGTAAGGAGAATTAAAGCCTGATTTGTTCTAGGCCACATTTAGTTCTCTTTTTGGCAGTTCACTGAACTTTTCTCTAGTACCACATTCCATAGGTTCTCTTCCTAACATTTTTCCCTCTTTTCCAGATTTCACAACCATCCTTTGCATTGTGGGGTCCTGCAGGGCTCAGTACTGCCCTCCAAGGTTGTTTAACATCTACATGAAGCCACTGGGAGAGATCATCAGGAGTTTTGGAGTTCAATGCCATCTATACACAGATTATGTCCAACTTTATCACTCCTTTCCACCTACTGCTAAGGAGGCTGTTCAGATCCTGAATTGGTGCTTAGCAGCTTTGACGATCCGGATGAGGGTGAACAAATTGAAATTGAATCCAGACAAGACAGAGGTACTCCTGGTCAGTTGAAAGGCCAAACAGGGTACAGCCTGTGCTGCATGAGGTTACACTCCCCCTGAAGACACAGGTTCATAGCTTGGGAGTTCTCCTGGATTCATTGCTGAGCATGGAACCCCAGGTCTCAGCAGTGGCCTAGGAAGCTTTTGCACAATTAAAACTTGTACAACAGTTACGCCCATACCTTGAGAAGCCATACATGGCCACAGTGACCCACGAATCTGGTAACATCCCAAATAGACTACTGTGTGGGGTTTACCTTTGAAGACTGTTCAGAAGCTTCAAATGGTCCAACGGGTGGCAGCCAGACTACTCACTGGAGTGGCGTACAGGGAGCATACAACTCCTCTGTTACGTCAGCTCCACTGGCTGCCAGTCTGCTACCGAGCACAATTCAAAGTGCTGGCTTTAGCCTATAAAACCCTAAATGGTTCCAGCCTAGCTTACCTGTCTGAACGTATCTCACCCTATGAACCACCTCAGAGGTTAAAATCATCTGGGGAGGCCCTGCTCTTGGCCTCACCTCCTTCGCAGGTGTAGTTGGTGAAGACGAGAGACAGGGCCTTCTCAGTGATGGCCCCTCATCTATGGAACTCCCTCCCCAGTGAAATTAGATCAGTTCCTTCCCTCCTGACCTTCAGGGGGAAAACTAAAAGCATGGCTATGGGACCAAGCCTTTGGTCAGTAATTTTCAAACAGTGTAATAAGTGAAAAAGAAATAGTACAATGATGAATGGAATGGTTCTGGATTATGATTTTGGACTACGTAGTTTTAATGAACTGTTTTAATGTCTAATGTTTGATGTTTTAAACTTTTTGGATTTAATTGTATTTGTTTATTTATTGTATGTATTTGTGTGGCATCAAATTGTTGCCTATTGTAAGGCCGCCCTGAATCCCTTTCAGGGTGAGAAGGGCAGGGTATAAATGTAGTAAATAAATAAATGGCAAATAGGATGGTATGGATGATTCTTTGATCATTTTTGATGTCCAATAATTTACTTGAAATTTGTGTCTAGTTTTTTCATAGCTGTCCTTTCAAATTCTAGTCTTCTTGTGATTGCTTGATTACGGTCTCCATTCTATGACTGTGGTCTATATCACAGAAGGCTCATTTTCCATTACAAAAGCATTGTTTCTAGAAATACGATTCAATCAGAAGTACGCTCTTTCCTTGCACACCTTGGGAACCATTCTGGGATTACAGAGTTCATTTGTTCAAAAGTTTATTTCACACATCATTTGGGATTGCCCACTCACTACTTCCTCCAAGACATTACCTTTGCCGCATTCCCTGGTTTGGCACACATGCATACACGCATGCCTGCACACACATGCACAAAGGCTTTTCTTCCTGGGGAGGGAGGACTTTGTGATTGGGATAGATCAAACGTCTCAAGCAGAACGAATTGGAAGCAGAGGGAAGGCAACAGTACTAATCTGTCTGAGCTATCCTTTCCAGTGATTAGTATGTCAGAAGGAATAAACAGCCAAAAAACAGTAGAGGGTTGATAAGATAAATGCTTTTTTGAAACTGTAAGATTCTTTTGGCTTTTCCTCTTTACATTTCCAGGTGTATATGTATTGGGGGGGGGAGGGGAGTGAAAGAGGACATTAGCACATCAGGGCCTTATAGTGTTGTAGCAAGAGATACTCTGGAAAGCCTATAAGGAGCGGCTTAGGGAACTAGGTATGTTTACATAGGAGAAAGGTATGTTTAGGTCGGAAAAAAGAAGACTGAGAGGGGACGTAATAGCCATGTTTAAATATTTGAAAGGATGTCCCATTGAGGAGAAGGCAAGCTTGTTTTCTGTTGCCCTGAAGACTAGTAAAGAGACAGTGTAATTGATGTAAATGGCAGGAAAAGATATTCCACCTAAACATTAGGGAGAACTTCCTGATGGTAAGAGCTGTTCGGCAGTAGAATATGCTGCCTTGGAGTGTGATGTGGTCTTCTTCTCAGGAAGTTTTTAAGCAGAGGTTGGATGATCATATGTTGGGAATGCTTTGATTGTGCTTTTCCTGCATTGTAGGGGGTTGGACTGGCTGTATTTTATGGTCTTTTATGGAACTCTTATGTTTCTACGATTCTACGGAAGGAGATTCAAATTGGGGGCAGATTTGTACTGCAAGTATTTTTTTACTTCACTTCTCCAAACCCCTGATCATTGAACAAACTGGCTGGAACTTCTGAAATATTGGGGTACTAGAGATTGAGAACCTCTATAACAGATAAAATGTGAAATGGGCTGAGAGCTCAGTCCAAACATCATTTCAGCCATAAACCTCTTAGGTCTGTCACAAGTCCACTGTGCTCTTTCAAAGTAAGACATTTTTCAAGCTGGTAACAATTATTAAGGAATATGAGAGAAATAATCTACAAAACCGCAAACCCCTTGGAGAAAGGAAAGGATAGTGATACAGAGTACTATCTTAAAGAACAAAAGAAAACTTTGGTAGACTTTTAATCTTAAGGGGAGTTAGACAACATAGTGCCATATTATTTTTATTTATGAATGCAGGCTTACAAGGAAACTCCCTTTCAAAAAATAAAGCCAGGACTTGGAAAGATTTTGTCACTAGGGCTATGCGACATTCTCCCATTAGTGCTGACTGCTCAAGAAGATGTGTATTCCTTTTATTCTAAAATATTTATATTTGCCAACTAACATGTCACAGAGTAGAATCAAAATTTACCATCCCTGCGACTCTCACTTGTTTCATTAAGATCTCTCTGGAAGATATCTCCGACACCTCTACCTTTGTAGCTTGGTAGTTCATTTTTACATTGGGACACAGAGGCCCATATATCAAGGGCTACTCTTTTAATATTCCATGCAATATCCAATGCAAATCATAAATGTCAAAACTAGAAAAAGCCAGGAAAGACAAAATAAACCAATAAATGGAGTAGATTCAAGGCATCCTGCCCTGTTGATATAATCCCTTATATGCCATAAAAAGCATCATAAGGAGAGCTACATCACATCACCCCACAATGCTGTTTTCACAAGCTCAGATATGACACCTCATTATCTATTATGCCAGTGACAATGGGAACAATCCAGAGAAAGACAGGAATACAAAATCTCATTGAAATCTGTTAGTTTCAAGCAAACAATAATTGCCAAGGTCTGTTATCATAGGCATAGTTCCTTAGAAACAAGCCCAATTGCAACCTACATGATTTAATTCTAAGCAGACAAATTAAGGCCATGCTCTATGTCCAATTCAATGCAAGTTTTGATTCATCTTTACATGTATTGCACCCAGTTTGCTCCATTGTGGAAAGAATCAGTCATAAAGGGACAGGGAATGTTGTTGTTTTTTTACACACATGTTAAATTTTCATTTCTTGCTCAGTCCCTAGAGATTGTCATGGGGCAGAAAATCAAAATAGATGCATGATGCTAACATGTTTTATTGTGTGTAATAACAACAAGATTCTGTGTATCAATTGGTACTTCGGATGCTAGGATACAATAAAGAATAACGACTGAGAAACCTTGCAGAATCTTTTGTGAAAGCAGGAAATAAATGATAGAGTAATGACAAGCAAACCTTTCAGAATCCTCTGTGAGAAAAGGAAAGGAAAAAAAGCAAGAAAAACTAATTGGAATTTATTAGCTGAGCTTAATGCCAGAACTCCTAATTGAATTATTCGGAGGAACTTAGTTTAAACACGAGAGGTTTTCAGTCTCCTAATGTTTACCTTATGGAGCTCCTGGTGGTACCGCAGATTAAACCACTGCTGAACTTGCTAACCGAAAGGTCAGAATCCTGGGAGCAGGGGTAAGCTCCTGCTGTTAGCCCTAGCTTCTGCCAACCTAGCAGTTCGAAAACATGCAAATGTGAGTAAATCAATAGGTATCGCTCCAGCGGGGAGGTAATGGCGCTTCATGCAGTTGTGCTGGCCACACGACCTTGGAGGAGTCTATGGGTAATGGCAGCTCTTCGGCTTAGAAATGGAGATGAGCACCAACCCCAGAGTCAGACACAACGAGACTTAATGTCAGGGGGAAACCTTTACCTTTACCTAAAGTTTACCCTGTTATCTGCCAAATAGCTTGTTTTCTTCTTTTTCAATGAGGTACTACTTGTAATGTCCGATTTGTGTTAATATATAACAGTCCTTCACTCTCTTCTTTTCAGTGTCTAAATTCAGCACAATGAAATTTTAAAGAAACACACGCAGGGTCAGTCTACACTGTAGAATTAATGCAGTTTGACTCCACTTTAGCTGCTATGGCTCAGTGCTATGGAATCCTGGGAGTTGTAGTTTGCTGAGGCACCACTCAGCAGAGAAGACTAAACAATGAAATCTTCCATGATTCCATAGCGCTGAGCCATAGTAATTAAAGTGGTTTCAAACTGAATTGATTTTACAGTGTAAATGCACTCAGGGACAATACAAATACAGTAGAGTCTCACTTATCCAATGTTCTGGATTATCCAACGCTTTTTTGTAGTCAATGTTTTCAATACATTGTGATATTTTGGTGCTAAATTTGTAAATACAGTAATTACTACATAGCATTACTGCATATTGAACTACTTTTTCTGTCAAATTTGTTGTTTAACTTAATGTTTTGGTGCTTAATTTGTAAAATCATAACCTAATTTGATGTTTAATAGGCTTTTCCTTAATCCCTCCTTATTATCCAACATATTCCCTTATTCAATGTTTGGCCAGCCTGTTTATATTGGATAAGTGAGACTCTACTGTAGATTTTAATTACAACATCCAGAATATCCCAGTGAATGTGGACACACTGGTTGGGGAGTTCTGAAAATTGTGATCTAAAAAAATAAGTTTTCCAGGCTCCACACCATAGAAATAGGGTTAATAAGTCCTGACTTAGATAGTGTAGCTATACTGTTAACAGTATCATCAATATATTTATTGTAGTAGGTGAAAATCCCGATAAATACAAAAAAAGGATGAAAGCACAGTAGCAGATAATGTTGCACACAACAATATGGAACACTTTCAATATTATCAGTAACATACTCAAATTAAAACTGAGTCTCTGAAACGATTTGTAGTAACAAAATTTCTGATTCTGTCTTAATCCTTTTCTCTCTCTTTTTATTGCAACCAATTTGCATGAATTACAAAGGGTTTCAAAACACTTTCTGTAGAGTATAAAGGGTTGCGTGTTGGACTAAGGCGCATCTTCACTGTAGAATAAGTGTAGTTTGATGCCACCTTAACTGCTATGGTTGAACATGGGATGAGAACCACCACTCCTCTTAATGTTCCTCCAGCAACAGCAGGCATGGGCAAACTTAAGCCCTCCAGGTGTTTTGGACTTCAACTCCCACAATTGTCCAAAACACCTGGAAGGCTTAAGTTTGTCCATGACTGAGTAACAGCAAGAATATCCCTGTGGTCAGCAAAATCAGGCAATCACAACTGGCTGCCCCCCTACAAGAGTCTTCCTCCAGGGGCAAACTAAGAATGGGCAACATGGAAGTGCCAGAACAGATGTAGAGGTCGAGCTGGCAAATCAAAAGACAACCTAGCTAAATGGCATTACCTAGAACAGTGATGGCCAACCTATGACACGCGTGTCAGCACTGACACGCCTAGCCATTTTTGCTGACATGCTGCTGCATGCAGATTGATTGGATGACTATGTCTTTTGTGGCCAAATTTTGTGTGATTTGGTCCAGTGGTTTTGTTGTTTACTCCATGGGAATTATGCACATTACATTTATATATAGATATAGATATAGATTATTATTATATCATTCTATTATTATTATACTATTATTGTAGTATATTATCATATTATTACTATTATATTATTATACAGTAGAGTCTTACTTATCCAAGCCTCGCTCATCCAAGTTTCTGGATTGTTCAAGCCAATGTTTTCAATATATCGTGATATTTTGGTGCTAAATTCGTAAATACAGTAATTACAACATAACATTACTGCATATTGAACTGCTTTTTCTGTCAGCTTTGTTGTAAAACATGATATTTTGGTGCTTAATTTGTAAAATCATAACCTAATTTGATGTTTAATAGGCTTTTCCTTAATCCCTCCTTATTATCCAACATATTCGCTTATCCAAGCTTCTGCCTGCCTGTTTAGCTTGGATAAGTGAGACTCTACTGTATTATTCATGATTCATGACTACAGTGAAACTAGAATAGTGAGAAATCAGCGTGGAAACTGCAAGAGGTACCATAGATTGTTGTACATGAAAATAATGGTAGTAAATAGTTTTTGATTTATTGAATACAGTTATATATTACAATGATATATTTTTGTTATTTAAAGTATTGCAAAATTATGGGTTTTTCTCGAAGTGACACACCACCCAAGTCATGCTAGGGTTTTTTTTGGCGAATTTTGACACACCAAGTGCAAAAGGTTGCCCATCATTGATCTAGAAGAATCCTCAACCTTGTGTGATTGTGGAGGAGAATCTGTATGCTTGCCCACAATGCCCTGCCGCAAACACAGAGGAAGAACTCTTTAAACCAGGCATGGACAAACTTTGGCCCTCCCTGTGTTTTGGACTACAATTCCTAACAGCCTCAGACCCCTTCCTTTTCCCACAGCTGAGAGGGAAAAGGAAAGAGCCTGAGGCTGTTAGAAATTGTGGGAGTTGCAATCCAAAACACTGGGAGGGGCGAAGTTTGCCCATGCCTGCTTTGAACTAAGCTCCAGACAATGCAGTCACTGTTGCCCGTTTTGGTCTAAAAGTATTTATCTACTTGTGTTCCTTCTATTTTATCAGTTTTATACTTGTTTATTTATGCAATGCTTTTGACACAAAATAAATCAACTGAACATGGGTTTGGGGTTTCCCTTGTGCACCTCCTGACACGAAAAGGGGCCCATTCACACAGCCATATAACCCAAAATATCAAGGCAGGAAATCCCAACTGAGGCCCCTTCCACACAGCTGAATAAAATCCCACATTTTCTGCTTTGAACTGAAACATATGACAGTGTGGACTCAGATATTCTAGTTCAAAGCAGATACTGTGTAAAAGGGCCCTGAGTCCACACTACCATATATTTCAGTTTAAATCAGATAATGTGGGGTTTTATTCAGCTGTGTGGAAGAGGACTGAGGAAAGTGGGCAAAAAGGGGGAGGCGAAAGAGCTGGAGGACACCATCCACTCCTCCCTCCCTTCCTCCTCCTCTTTCTGGGCAGGACCATTTGTTGTCGCTTTCAGCTCTCGAAGGAGGTCGGGTAGGAATGTACCATTATCACACAAAAAAGGGGGAGGGTGGCTGTGTGAGCGCTCTCGAAATCGCACTCCCGGCCACTAGAAACAAAACGCCTGTTACGTTTCGAAACACAATTAAATGAAACACGAGGCGGGGTGGGACTCAGTGTATACTGAGTGAGGCGAGTCCAAGGCTTGCCCCCCCCTCCCGTCGTACAATGGTTAGTCCCAACTGGTAACCGCTTCCTCCTCCAACTCGGTCGGCTCCTCAGAGAGGCGTTTGTCGTTTGAGGGGCGCGGAAGGAAGGCGAGGGAGAGAAGAGGCCGGGGAAGAAGAAGGCGTGGGGGCCCTTCGCGATGTCGGTAGCCTTCGCCGCCCCCAGGCAGCGGGGGAAGGGCGAGATCACGCCGGCTGCGATCCAGAAGGTGGGCTGCGTGAGGGGCCTAGGCGGGAAGTGGGGCAATCCGGGTCCGTGAAAGGCCTCCATCCACACTGACCACTTAGTGCAGCGCGCAACTAGAGTCAGAAAACACACTCCCACTAAAACTCGCCCTTAACGCGTCTCTTTGCTCTGTGGCTTCTGTCACCACCTCCTCCACCAAGGCCTCAAACTGGGACCTGGATTTCCTGTGTAGACACTTTCTTCAATATTGGTTTCAAACTGCGTTAAATTGTCAGTGCAGATGGGACAATGGCCTTCCCAAGACCCAGGAAGTTAGTGGAGGTCTGAAGGGAATGATGACGCTAATAATAAACCCAACTTGCTAAGTGAATGGAGTCCTCCTTTGTTCCCTCCACGCAGGGCCCTTCCACACAGAATATCAAGGCAGATAATCCACAATGTCTGCATTGAACTGGATTATTTGAGTCCACACTACCGTATAATCCAGTTCAATGCAGTGTGGGACTTTATACACTGTGTGCAAGGGGCCACATTGAGTATTCCTTATCTCGAACTTTGAAAACCCAAAATGTTCCCAAACTGTCTGAATTGGTGGTATTTACACCAGGCATGGGTCAGCTTCAGACCTCCAGGTGTTTTGGACGAGGAATTGTGGGAGTTGAAGTCCAAAACACCTGGAGGGTCAATGCCTGATCCACACAGTAGTAGAATGAATACAGTTTGGGACCCCTTCCACACAGACATATAACCCAGAATATCAAGGCAGAAAATCCTATAATAGCTGTTTTGAACTGCATTATCTGAGTCCATACTTATATAATCTTGTTCAAAGCAGATAATGTGGTATTCTATACTGTTGTGGGAAGGGGCCACATTGAGGATTCCTTATCCCGACAGACCTGAAATGTTCCCAAACCACCCAAATCGGTGGCACCTACACCAGGCATGGGCAAACCTGGGCCCTCCAGGTGTTTTGGACTTCAACTCCCACAATTCCTAACAGCGTAGGCTGTTAGGAATTTAAGTTGAAGTCCAAAACACCTGGAGGGTCAAAATTGGCCCATGCCTGATCTACACAGCAGTATAATGAATACAGTTTGGGGGCCCTTCCACACAGCCATATGATTCAGAATATTAAGGCAGATAATCCCACAATATCTGCTTTGAACTGGGTTATCTGAATCCACACTGCCATATATTCTAGTTCAAAGCAGAAAATATGGGATTTTATTCTGCTGTGTGGAAGGGGCCTGACACCATTTTAACTGCCATGGTTCAGTGGTGTGGAATCATAGGACTTACAGTTTTACAAGACCCTTCTCTGCCACAGAGCCACCGAACTCCAACTCGCAGGATTTTCTAGCATTGAGCCACGGCAGTGAAAGTGGTGCCAAGCTGCATTCATTCTACAGTCTTTGCTTTCAGATGTATGTAAACTGTACATAAACTTGGTTTCATACACGATTCAAAATTACCTTTTAGCTATGTATATAATAATAAGGTGTGTGTGAAACGTGAATTATTTTCATGTTGAAACTTGAGTCCCATCTCCAAGATATCTCATGTATATACAGAAACAGATACAGGTTGGCTGTATCTTATCTGAAATGTTTGGGACCAGATGTGTTTTGGATTTTGTTTTTTTTCTTTCTGACTTGGAGTATTATTATATTTATTTATACCTCGCTTTATCTCTCCCAAAGTAGACTGAAAGAGGCTTAACATAAAAGCATTAGCATACAATTTAAAATATTCAAATATGCAAACATTAAAACAGAATTACATATAAACAACATTGAAACATTCACAGTTAAAATCCATTAAAACTTATTCAAAGTTAAAAGCAAACAGTTCCCTAGGTACGATCAAGAAAGGTTCTGTAGGTCTGTTAAGTTGAATTTGTTTGTAACTCAGGAAAATACATTTTTAAAATGTATCTCCAGCCAAAAATATTTAACTTTTAGCTTTTGGGAAGGGTTTGGGGAAGGGTCAAACACCCCTGTGTCATTTGTTTTGTTGTCTATGCCCCTGTTCAGAAGATTTCACCTTGCTTTCTGTTCCTATAATTGGGTTTCGAAAAATGTGAGTTGTTGTGAAAACAAGGATTGAAGATAAAGCTTCAGTGGAGACTCCTTTTCTCCATGACAACTCTTTAAGGAGTGGATTTCCCTTCTGAGGGGTAGATATTAGACAACGCAGGTTATGTATTGCTTATCCAGAATTCTTGGGACTACAAGTATTTTGATTTTGGGGTATTTTTAGATTTTGGATTATCTGCATTTGTATATATGTATATAATATGACAACTTGGAGATCCAAATACAAAATTTCATTTATTTTTTATATACATGTTATACACATAGCCTGAAGTTAACTTTATACACTGTTTTTATTTATTTCATGCATAAAATAAAGTTTACATACACTGAAGCTTCAGAAAGCAAAGGTGTCACTATCTCAGCCATATGTTTTGGGTTTCAGGATTCTCAATAAGAGATGCTCAACTTATATTTGGGGTTACATTATTGTAAGATATAGTGGCAGTCACAGGCCCCATCTTAGCTCCCATTCTCTGTTTCAATGTTTGGAGCTTTGGAATCTGCTGGATCATAGAGAGCAGGACATTGTCTCAGGACTGTATGCTTTAGTTCAGTGTAATGCTATTATAAATGGAATAGTTTGGAAAGGTATTGTAAGCTAAACTGTCTCGAAAAGTAGCGATCTAAGTTTTATGCAGTCACTGAAGATGAGAATAGACATTCTTTCACATTGTAGGATGGAGTGGAAAGCTGGACAGAGCAGTGAAATACTATTGTCATTCTTAAAATATGTAGCTATGATTAAAAATATGCACTTCAATTCTCTGAATTTGCAGTATGAAATAATTGCATCTGAAACTTAAGTTTGATAGTGGTGGGTAGAAGGCTAATAGGACTGCACCCATATAGTGCATAGCTTGCAAATACATGTGAAACTGGAAAGATTAGTAATGGAAATGTGTAGGTGTTATAGCTTCTGGTGTTTCTTAGTTCATGGCAATGGTAATTAATGTACCAAGAATGTAAAACTCTTGTTAGTGCATGTTGCAGATATCAAAGTGAGATTTGTTAAAAGTCTCTTATTTAGGACTGTTTTGAAAGCTAAAAACTACATTTATTGCATTGGTGCTTCCATATGTAATATTCTTATCATCTATTCAAGTAATACTTTATTTTCTCTTCAAAGTTTTAATATCTAATTCTGATATAGTAAAAGCCCCCCCCCCCCCAATATCCGTAAAATCACAGATACTGTAATAGCAAACCCTTTTGAAATTATGTACTTCTGACCCAAGAATATCATTAGATCATGTTAGAGGACCAAGAAAATGCTTAGAGGCAGGGCTGTAACGGGGGGTGGGGTGGAGGATTAAAAGTTCAAAAAAACCCATAATGTGTCAAGTTAAAAAAATGCTTTACTCATAAATTGGTTAACCAGTTAAAAATCATGAGTAAACCAGGTTTGGGAGGGGGGTGAATCCTTAAACCCCCTCTCTGGCTACGGCGCTGCTTAAGAGGGGACATATTTTGTTGGGTGTGGATAAATAAAACCATGGGTATTGGTCCTCCAGATACAGGGGTTGTAGGATATTGGTGAAATCTAAAATGTATCTGCTTTGAAGAAAATGTATTGGTGAAATCTAAAATGTATCTGCATAATTGTTTTCAGGAGAGAGTTGAAAAGTTTATCTGTCATTCAGATCAGATCAGATTATCAATGTAAAAATGGTGCAGGAGAATAGCAAGGATATGGTTTTTTTGTTGCCTTTTCTTGCATCCATTTGCATATTGAAGGATAACGTCTACAGAGGGAAGCCTCTAGCAGTATTGGCTCCTTGTGTAGTTTAGAACCTTAACTTCCAGCATTCTGAATTTTATAGGAGAATGACATGCTTACATATAGTTCCATATTACATTCCTCCATTATGGAGGGTTGCAAGAAGAGGCAGGAAGTACATAAGAGAGAAGAGCAAATCGGGATTAACCCTGTTGTCCATTTCATGTTGCTGAAATCATTTAGGCAATGAACTTTTGAATTGTCCTTGTAGCAGAAGAAAATGGCAATGAAATTAACATAAGATTCCCCAAGATGGGCTGATAGAGAGTATGGTTTCAACTGAAAGTAAAATGCGAATGAAATACAACTCTACTTGTATCTAGAATGGATAAATCTGTTACTTTGATAGGTGATAACTCCAAAATGACATAATGTTTTTGGTAAATGTATTTTAATAAATGTTAAATGTCTTAAGACCTAAAGTGAAGTTAGTTTCAGGATGTTTAGGAGAATAGCTAGAATTCTATTTCCAGTTCAGTGTGAGTGTAGACAGCACTCTATATAAGTTAGAATATCCAAAGAAACAGAATAGAATTGTATGTATGCTGAAATAGATTAATCTTATTCTTAGCATCTGTTTTGTTTACAGATGTTGGATGAAAATAACCATCTTATCCAATGTATAATGGACTACCAGAACAAAGGCAAAGCCACTGAATGCTCTCAGTAAGTTGATAATCTGAACGGAGTGCATAGGAACCATGATTTGCAAGTGGAGCAGGTCTATCAGTTGCATGAAATACGTTGTGAAAGCTAGTCTGTGGATTCCCAACAACCAAACATCAAGTTACACAGCATTCCTGTCAATTCAGTTGACACAAGTAACATCTTCTCCTGGGCAATTGGCTTGCCCTATATCTGTTTTGCGAAATACAGATAAGCATAGGCAAGCATGCTAGTGAAGTACCAAATTGGCAAGTTAAAAGAATAACAAGTTCCTCCCATCTTGCAGCATTACTACACCTCTGTTAAACTCTGCCAAAAAAATCCAAAAAACAAAACAACCGGCTTGTAGGAAAATGGTTGTTACTGCCTAAAGCAATTTTAAAAGATGCGTGTCAGATAAATACATCCTATTCAGGGTTTTAAATGTGAAAACCAACATATTGAAGCAGTCTCTAAAATAAATGATTGTTAGTCCATAAACAAATATTCTGTTCCCTTGTGTTGCTATCTGGGCTGTTGGATTGTGCACCAGCTGCTGTTTCCAAACTGGGCAATCTTATGCACAGTTTACATAAAGGGTTATCATTACATAATTACATTGTATTACTGGTCAATGTTGACTGGAATTTTAAACTCTAACACTGGGAGCATGAAACTCTTCTTCATATCTAGACACAATTCAAAGAACTGGTTATGAGCTGTACATCATTATATGGCTCTGGTCTAAGCTGTCTGAAGTACCATATTTTTGAATATGTGTTGCTCTATGCTTTTAAGATCATTGGGGCAGGATCTTCTCTCAGATCTATCCTCTTTCCATGCATATTTGGTAGGACCTGGAGAGAGACCCTTCCCAGTGGCTGCTCATAGTCTTTGAAATTCCCTCACCAGGGAGACTGGAATGGCATGCTCCTTGCTGTCTTTCTATCAGCAAGTGAAAACTTTTCTGTTCAACCATTATATCAAAATTGTTTGCTAGTACTTGTAGTAATGTACTGTTTTTGAATTGTTTTTTATATCTATTGTATATACAATTAAGTGGCATTATTCTTTTTTTGCATTTTTAAAGAGCTTTAACTGTGTGTCCCAGTACTGGAAAAAGTTGGGATATAAATGAATTAATAACTATTAACATATGCAACAATTTTAAATGTAGAAAATATTCTTTTTCCCTTTTTAAAAAATAGGTATCAGCAGTTGTTGCATACAAACTTGGTCTACCTAGCCACGATAGCAGACTCCAATCAAAATATGCAATCTATACTGCCACCAGTAAGTATTGTGTGACGATTATTTGGTATTCTCTTTGTTGCATTAAGATGTGATTAATAAAAGTGCTGTGTTTACTACATGAACATACTATTTACGCTTCAGGCCTTCTTTTTGTCTCATATTGCACATCCTTAGCCTCATATTATTCCATACAAGGTATAGTTAAAAAATCATTGCTAGATTGATCTCAATAGAAATACTCCAGTAATTTTTGAATTTTTTGGCAAGATTATATTGACTTTGTAATTCTAACATAGCTTTTTATGCATAATCACATCTTTTAAAAAGGAAAATACATGTATCAGTCACTCCTTAAAATACCTTTTTCTAGGTTGATTTTAAAAACTGCTTAATCTTAATAAAAATGTTATGCAGTTACTGGAATTATTTAATTAATTGCTTTCAATCCTACCAAGGAAAATAAACATTGTGGTGGTGAAAACTGTTGCATTGTATGCTGCATTTAAAAAACATCTTCTGTTCGCTGAATGACTGGTTTGAACATTATGTTAGAACATGTGTCAATTTGTGGATCTTGTGTTGAAACTGTAAAAAACAAAAACCTCACACTCTCAATGGAAGTAAATCATTTTTTGGTTTTGAAAACAAGGGCAGAGACACATTAAAAGGTATAAGGGTGTTATTTAAAAAGTGAATTCTAAAACTGAGAAAAGATGTGGTCTGAGTAATCTGGAAGAATTAAGAACTTCCCAATAAACTGTGATGTGTCCCTGTGCAAACATTCTGGATGTGACAATTTAAAATGTTACCTAACTTCTTTGCCCAAATGCCCAGTTTTGATTAGTGGCTGGGAATGTGCTGCGCTGTTTAATCTGTATCACCAACTGCACCTGTTCATGAGATATCAATCTGACTATGGTGACCCATGCCATGAAAACATCTCATTTGGACAACTGTGACACTCTACATGGAGCTGCCTTTAAAAACTGCTAGGAAACCTCAGTGGGTCAGATACAATGTGGTCAGAATACTGACTGGGATAAGTTGCAGAAAGTATGCAACTTGCTTATTAAAAATGTTTTTATTGGCTACCAGTTCCTTTCTGGGCACAGTTGAAAGTACTGGCTGGAGTGACTTTGACCCAAACTATTTAAAAGACTATATGAACGGGCCATAATCTTAAGGTCTGTAGGAGAGGGCTTTCACTCAGTTCCATTACCATCACAGACTCACTTGGTGGGGACATGAGACAGAGCTCTCTTAGTGGCTGCTCCAACCTCCTGGAATTTCCTTCCATACCAGACTAGGTTGGTTTCTGTTCTCCTTTTTTTGGGCAGGCAAAGAGCTTTTTCTTCAAGAAGGCTTTTTTGCTTATCACCTGCTTTTGTTTTAGCTTTTTAAAACTTTTGTATGCTTTTAAAATAATGCTATACTGTTTTAATATGGCGATTTTAATTGTTCTTCATATATTAACACATTTTAATTGATTACTTCTGTGAGCCACTCCAGAAAAAGGCTGCATATAAATAAAATAAATCAAATCAGTTGTTTATCATTTCATCCAGACTAGAAGCATTTCTAAATTTGATTAGAAGGAAACCATAACATACTTTGTACTGCAGACTTTGCCTCCTTATGATTTTCATCAGCATCATCTTATGTTTAAATTAAGCAAAGGAAGGAAGTGCATGAATCCTGAAATATAGATGAATGTCCTAATGATGTTAAGTGATTATATAACACCATTCTGTGTGATTTCCCTGAACAAAACTGTGGGAAACTATGCTAATCTGAGATGAGGACTGACTTTCATCTACAAAACATCCTAATGTCTAACTTCAGTATATCATTCAAAGACCTTCCCAAATATGGTAGCTTCTAGATCAGTGGTTCTCAACCTGTGGGTCCACAGATGTTTTGGTCTTCAACTCACGGAAATCCTAACAGCTGGTAAACTGGCTGGAATTTCTGGGAGTTGTAGGCCAAAACACCTGGGGACCCAAAGACTGAGAACCACTGCTCTAGATGTTTTGGACTACAACTAAATCACTAATCATAGTCCAGGATGTCAGCTGCTTATGAATGCTACCCAGTTCAAAACATCTGAGGCCCAAGGTTACAGGAGACTTGTTTAAAAGGCTCAACAGTTCGAGAGCCAGTGTGGTATGGTGGTCTGAGCATTGGACTTTCACTCTGGAGACCAGGGTTCAAACCCCAACTCAGCCAAGGAAACTCACTGAATGAGCTTGGGCAAATCACACTCGGGCTCAAAGGTAGGCAAGGCAAATCTGCTCAGAACAAGTGTTGCCAAGAAAACCCCATGATAACTTTACCGTAGAGTCACTATAAATCAGAAATTACTTGAAAATAAGTAACAACTATCACTAGGGAGATGTTCTTTTTTTCAAAGCCAACTAATGTGCAGTGGATATATTCTTGAGTTATTTTCAAAAAGCAAGACCCATGGACATTTTATGTTTACATTATTTTTGTCTTGCGAGTACAGTTTGAACCATCATTTGGTTCAACCTATCTCCTCATGAACAGACTAACTTAATACTTTGTGTAAGTGGTTTTATAACAACCCTATAGTTTTAAATTGAAGCAATTTATATTGTACAATGCCTTACTTGGCTTGCACTGAGAAGAGGTTCAGATCTGTATGAGGGATTCCCAGGCTTGTAATTTAATTCCTGTTTGAATCAGTGAGAGAGAAATCATCTAAATCATTCAGGTCTTTCATACATTTCCTCCTTGTAGTGGGCCTGCCAGAGGGTCAGAAGGAGTTTCCTAATCTGTCCACAGTAGACACTTTCCAATCTTCTGTATGAGGTTTTTTTTAGGGGGGCAACAAATGACAATAAGGTGAGACCTGAGAAGTTTTCACAGGAGTTGGAGGGGAGCATACAAGGGCAGATCTCTCTAGGGCAAGCTTTTCTATGCATAGAGTGGAAATGTAATCTACTGTATAGTTCCAAAGATGATTTTCTAGAAGCTTTTAAGATTACAACCTACATATAACATATTTGATAGCTCTTGAAATCACAGTGCAGTTAGGGTTAGCTTTCTGCAAATTTGCTTCAGTTTCCTTTAATATAAAAGAACCTTTGGTTTCAAAACAATTTCCCCTTAACATAAAAAACACATAAACAAAAACTTTTGTAACAGGGTTTTGTTTTTTTTTAAAAGGGCCATAGACTAGATTATTTATATTGAATTGAAAATAACTTTTAAAAGACTGGACTTTATCAAATGATTTCTCCTTTTCCCATTAATGAAGTGATACTTATCTAGTATTTATTTAGATTCAGATTGGTTTTAGCTATTCAAAAGTGAATATCCTATAGGTTTGCCTTTCCTGTCATCCTCTGATTATACAATTAGCCATTGTCTGGTTTTGTGATCCATTAGTGGATCCCTCCCCCATCTCCCCATGTAATAATGCCTTCCTTCTTCCCAGTATCTACCGGTAACTTCATTACTCTATTCTTTTCTTATAGAAATTAATATAATAATTTTGTTTTGTGAGAGATGCGCAATAAATTTTTATATCAGTGAATAAAAGTGAAGAATCCACCTTTATGGAACACTGATGTGTAGCCTAAACCTGAGGAATGTGAACATTAATCTGCCTTCTTCTTGTGAGATATATCACTTTCTTAATTGTTTTGGGAAATGTAGGAATATATGCATGTTGTGATATATTTTATAATTATTAAATTGTCTCTCCCTAACAGTATGTTCACAGATGTGTAGTCATAATAGCTTAGATACTTAGATACAAGGATGGTAAAACATCAAAACATCCGGGCGTCCCCTGGGCAACGTCCTTGCAGATGGCCAATTCTCTCACTCCAGAAGCAATTCCGGTTGCTCCTGACACGGAAAAAAAAAAAGCTTAGATACTGCCATGACAAGCTCTTTTATGTTCAAGATGTAGTATTTGGTGTTGCCAGGTGCTTGTGAACTTACTTGAAATTGATACATTACTTTTTATCATTTCCAAAGATCTATAATCTCAGAAATCCAAAGAATTTTAGAGAACTTCTATGGAAAGCATGCACAACTTGGCAATTGTAAGGGGCCAATATATATATACACACACACACACACACACACACACACACATACATACATATACATACATACATACATACACCTTCTGCGGACCACTCCTCCCTCTCCTTCTCTGGTTAATCATGATTGGCTGCAACTCATCATGTGACCACCAGTTTGCTCCCCCTTCCCCCTCCCACCCTTCTCAACTCTCTAAATGTTCCCTCTCCAAATCTATTACCAGGAAGCTGATATTAGACCTTAAGAAACCAGCAAAAATATGATTTCAGATAGGTGTGATTGACAGCTTGAAGTATCAGATTATGTGTTTAATGACAAAAGGGGAAACAGGAAATCATTTACCATATGCCCCTAGTATAAGTCCTGTGTGTATCTTTTTAACACTATTAGAATTTGCAAAGGCATAAAAAGAACTGATTGTGTCAGTGGAGCCATTGAATGAAAATATGTTTTTTAAATCTAGTAATAAACTGTTAAAGAAAGCAGAGAGAAATGGTCCACTATACCGAACCAAGAACTGCACACACATAGTTATGGGTAAATCAAGGTCACAACTTGTTTATTGGTTACAGCTGAAAACAGCCTTGTGTTCTGTATCACCAGATTGGACAGCCCATCTGCTGATCCTATACCACCATGGGGTTCTGGGAAGACCAGAAGGGGCCAGGAAAAGTTGGCACAGGCAACTAGTAAAGGAGTCATCGTGCAGTTTTTCATCCGATGCCGCTCTGGTTTACCTGCACCAGCCTGCCTATGGCGGATACTCTGGTGCCTCTTAAGAAAGGGAGAACAAGCCAGCACTGGATCCAGGGCCCATGTTAACTGCCCCCAAGTTATGACAAAGATAATACCATAGTACTCATAACTAATGAACTGAAGGTGGGTGAGTGAGCAGAAGGGAGGGCAGAGCTCAAAGGCAGCTGGCCAGGTGGAGCAGTGCACTGGCTTAAATAGGCAGCAGGCGGACCATAGGGCCTGGTTAACCAATCAGAGTGAGCCGAGTGGCTCTCCCTGATTGGTTGTTGCTCCTAAGCGTGCCAAAGCGCACACAATCAGCCCACCAAGAGGAAGAGGCAGCCTCCTTCAGCGGTCAAGGGAGCACCTGGCGCTGCAACCTCTCTGCCCAATAAGCCAGGCATGTTGTCACTCCCCTCTCCACAATTTCTCTTGCCATATCTATTGATATTTCGGAGAGTGTCTCAGTCTTCAAAACAAATTTTCTGAGCAGGACTGTTAGGTATATGAGAACTGTTAAAATCGTTGAGCATGGACTTCCTGTGGGTGGGATCTTTGAATATAACCTAATAGTTCCTGAAGAAATATATGTGAATCAGAATCATCAATTTATTTTAAAACAGTTAATAATAAATGAATTCTGGACAAGGGCTGGGTTTAACAATAATTCTATAAGATAGTGCTAAGGAAGGCTGTAGTGTCTGAAGAAACAAAAACCATGATAGTTGTACTACACATGTAAGCAGTGTAGTCATTAAACTAATGGCTTTCGTGTCATTAAATTGTCTTTCAGCCACCCACACAGAATATGCCGATGGGTCCAGGAGGAATGAGTCAGAGCGGTCCTCCCCCACCTCCTCGGTCTCATAATATGGGTTCAGATGGTATGGTTGGTGGGGGCCCTCCCGCACCACACTTGCAGAACCAGATGAACGGCCAGATGCCTGGTAAGTTTTTCTCCTTGAAGACAGTAACACCAGGGTTTTTCAGCAACTGAAATAGCACGTGCACGCAGGGAATAGAAGATTGTTGACGACAAAACTGCTTTGAATGCCCCAGAGTAAAAGCTCTCTTAGAGTTTGTTAGCTACAGAGCTACATGACCTGTATTCTGTGTTTATCAGGCTGCCCTTGGGCTTTGATGTAGCTGACATGCAGCATTCCTCTGAACAGAACTGTCTAAATTTAGTCTGTCTGAAACCATGCTCAGTACAGCTGTGTTCAGAAAGAAAGGTATTGGCCTGTGGCTGAACAAATTCTTTTTGCAAGAAATTATCTAAAACCATCCCAACTAAGTTAAATGATGAGTTAGAGATTAAGCTTATTGAAAAGCCACTTAAACAGCAAATCAAATTTAAGCTAATCTTCTTTTGGGCACAGCAGACAAAAACAGACAGTTTGTATTAAACAATTTATGGGGGAAAATGCCCCCAAAGCTTTGTTTCAAGTCTAATCCTAAAGCCAGGATTTTATTAGAGAACAGAAGGATGAAAAATGTCAGTATTTGTAAGGAGAAACACAAAGCAGCTTTACCCCTTTTTGTTAATACTGGCTGTGCAGAGGATGGATTCCTTGAGAAGTCATTTCCAAACTTTTTTTTGTATAGCAAGGCTGTTTGTAGTATATTTGTCATATACGCCATAATGTTGATTTGTATTGGCTGCTTCTGTTACAAAGTAATTTTCTTTATTTTTACTTTTGCTGCTGTCTGTATGTTCATTGTTCACTATTTAAATAAGTGATATCACTAAGAGAAAAATCTACCAACGTTTCTAAAAACTTGCAAGACTTTACCTAACAAGTCATCAGCAAATAATTTAAGCTGCAATCTGCAATACACATTGGGGTACAGCTTAATAGGGTTTCACTCTGAGTACAAAGGCTTAGAACTTATTTTAAATATATCCAAGTTGTGTTAAGATGAAGGGTGGCCAACTCTCTCAAAGTGTTGGGTGGGCCAACTAGGAGTGAAGTGATCTGCAAGGATAAAGTATCCAGATACCAACAAATAGCTCAGTTCTGATCTAGAATGACGAGATACAAAGAAAGACAGGGCTCTTGTAGACTTTATATTTGTTTAAATGAGAACTGGCGACATACAGGTTTAGGACTTTAAATGTTATCAGTAGCAAATTGTATTCAGATTGGGAATATCTTGGCTACCAAGTACAATTCCTTTCAGATCATGATTTATTTATTTTATTTTATTTAAGACACTTCTACCCTGCCTTTCTCAACCCCCGAGGGGACTCAAGGCAGCTTTATACCTAGGCAACTATTTGATGCCTTAAAACAATGTAAAATTCAAATAAACATTTAAAAATAGAATTATAAAATATATTAAAACATTTAAAACATTTAAAAACATTTAGAACAATACCTTCACTACTAACCATGCTATCCACAATCATAATCCGGGCCATTCCAATAGTCAGTTCCACAAATTCCATATCTATCTATTGCACAGGTTCTCCAAAGCCACATTTTCACTCTTACAGAAGGTCAGGAGGGAGGGGGCTGATCTAATATCCCTAAAGAGGGAATTCCACAGCCAACGGGCCACCACTGAGAAGATCCTGTCTCTTCTCCACCAGTCGTGCCTGTGAAAGAGGCAGGACTGAGAGCAGGGACTCCCCAGAGATGTTAAATTCTGAGATGGTTCATAGGGGGAGAGCCATTCGGACAGGTAAGCTGGGCCAGGACTGCTTAGGGCTTTATGGGCTAAAGCTAGCTCTTTGAATTGTGCTCGGTAGCAGACTGGCAGCCAGTGGAGCTGACGTAACGGGAGGTTGTGTGCTTCCTGTATGCCAGCCCCGGTGAGCAATCTGGCTGCCGCCCGTTGGACCATTTGAAACTTCCGAACAGTCTTCAAAGGCAACCCCACGTAGAGCGCATTGCAGTAGTCTATTCAGGATATAACCAGAGCGTGGACTACCATAGCCAAGTCTGACTGATGATGGATCCAGCTGTTACATTTTGTACTAACTACAGCTTCCAAATCTTTTTCAAGGGAAGCCCCAAGTGGGGAGTATTGCATTAGTTCAGAATGTTATCAGCACATGTGTTGCTATGATTAGGATAACCCTGCCTGGAAAAAGGTATAACTGGTGGAGCAGCCAAAGCTGGTGACAAGAACTCCAAACTATGATATTTACCTGAATGTCAAAAGAAAAAAAGTTGGAGGTGGCTCTTTTAATTTCTATGCCTTAAGCAGCTTAGGATTTTGAAGATAATGAGCAGCACTTTGAATTGGACTTTGAAATGGTCCAGAAGCCGGTAACGTTTCCATAATAATGTATGCATGTATACCTCAAGCAATGTATTAATAATGAAAAAAGAAAACTGTTTCAACTTCAAATTGGTGTCATGCACTAGAGGAGAGCAGTAAATTTGATATATAGTTCTGAAGAGCCTGGAAACTATGCCAAATTTATGGCTCTCATGCATTTCCTAGTTAGGTTTTAGATGAGATGAAAAAATGTTGGAAATAAGTGAAGGAAGTGGTGTTAAGCCTGTGGCAGTATACCAATCACAAAGAATCCAGTAGGCCTAGTCAGCCTCTGAACAGAAATACAGAAACATGGGAGTCTGAAAGACCCCATTTCCATGCATGTATTTTTTGTTTAGAATAAAATAACTGCCCAGATGAATAGATATATCACAATAGTTTGCTTTAATCCTCCTTTTAGCATGCCTAATGAAAAGTGACTTGACCTTTGCTACACAAAATCTGAACAATCTAGAATAGATGATGGAATGCTGTGCAAGGCCCAGCATTTAAATATCACATGGGTTAGGGCTGCTGGGAGTTACAGTTCAAAGATATCTGGATGCCTTCATAGTTTTAGTTTTTGCCATGAGGCTGCTGTTGGGTCATGCCTGGCAAGCTTTCCTTACAGAAGAGTCTCTTCTCTTAATGTATTTTCTTATCAAGGAAACCCTTCTAAGGGGTACAGATTTATCCTATCAGACATGAATTTAAAGTGTTTAATCTTGTATAAATTTGTTTCTTCTATTTTGGTCATCAACAGGTGTTTGATCTGCATGTACAAACCTACAGGTAGATTTAGAAATGCTAACAATGATCTAAATCTAGTTTGCTCAATTGACTAAATGTGTCTTCTCTAGTTCAGACTAACTCTTGGATTTAGGCCAGTATAAAATCTTTTTTAAAAAAATGGGAGTAAGATTAAATGCAGAGGTAATTGTCGATTATGGTGTACTAGGTTTTAAAATGAGACATTTTGTTGATCTGACCAATCATGGAGTGATCAAAGAGAAAATGTATATTTTCAAGTATCTTTAAATTTTTGTTTTTCTTCAAAGGACCTAACCACATGCCTATGCAGGGCCCTGGACCTGGACCGAACCAACTTAACATGTCAAACACTTCTATGAACATGCCTTCAAGTAGTCATGGGTCCATGGGAGGTTATAATCATTCAGTGCCATCTTCTCAAACCATGCCAGGACAGAATCAAATGACAATGAGCCAAGGACAGCCTATGGCCAACTATGGTCCCAGACCAAATATAAGTATGCCACCAAATCAAGGTAAATGAAGACATATCTTATCTGCCTTTCATTAAATAAAATTAATTACAGAAATGTTGGAACAGTTTATCTTCACAACTTTCCTGTTCATTCTCTGGATGTTCTTGTATAAAGCAGAAAATATTAATACCTGTAGCATGTTCTTTTAGAATCTTTTTTTATGGGTTTTTAGAGTGGGACTTAGTACATCAGATGCTATTCATAGGGACCTAACAATATCTAGAATTGAACTGTGGTTTGTAAAAGCTGAGTGGATTTTCATTCCTTACTTCCTTACTATGTCTGAACAAAGAAATATTAAGCTTCAATGTTAACTGCATTTGCTCCAGCTAGGATTGTAGCTATGACATGGACAAAATGAAGACATTGCTCGCCCCTCCCAAATAAAGGTACTGCCTCCCCCATAATAGTTTCCATCAGCCTCACATTTCTAGCATTGTCGGAAATCTGTGAGCATTTTACAAGAGTTCAGGCACCCAAAAAAGCAGGCAGGCAAAGTTATCAAAAAATATGGACACAGCATACGTAAATGTTTCTAGCTGTGAGTAATTCGAACAATGCCCTTATTTTGCCACTCTGTAGCTACACTCCAAGGCCTACTCAACTCAGGAAGATTCTACTGGAATACCTTCAGAATTTACCAGACCTTATTCTTCCCTTTAAACAATGTTCATAAATTAGCTGCTGTAAACTACATTACTTAAACAATGTATAATGTATGATGTTTTGCATGCCAGACGTTTAAAAAACATATTGTATAGATTTCAAACATTGGAATTTTGTTTACTTTTTTAAAAACTTCAATTTAAATTACAGCAAGATAAAAGGTTTAAACGTTGCCATTGATGTTCCCTTTGTAGGCCCAATGATGCACCAGCAGGCTCCTTCTCAGCAATACAATATGCCCCAGGGAGGTGGTCAGCATTATCAGGGGCAGCAGCCACCAATGGGAATGATGGGCCAAGTTAACCAAGGAAACCATATGATGGGACAGAGGCAGATTCCGCCATATAGGCCGCCACAGCAGGGTGAGATTAGAAGTTGCATGTTTTAATATTTGACTCGATACATATGAAATGCTATCAGCTTCTGCATCTTGTTTATATCTTAACTAGTGGGATGTACTGTAGTGTGTAGCACTTATGGTTTTGGCTCCTCCATATGATTCATCCAATTCCAGTTGCCAATATATGTGACCACTGGGTATCTTCAGTCCTTACTGTGCAGTTTTTGGAGGAAAAGGCCCTTTAGTTTTTTTTTCTGCCAACAGTTTTTGTCCTATAAATACTGGAGTTTTCCTGATACACTCTTGTGCATGGATGGTGTTTTGGCTACATAAAGTCCAGCACTGGAAGAAGGTCAGATCACAATTACTATATGAGTTTATCTGTATTCCTGCGTTCTTTCTACATTTCTTTTTATTGACTTTTCAGATATATACTGGAGATAGTAGTGTCCAAAGACATTTTTCTGCCTACTCTGTTGGCCATTTTAGACTTTTAAAGAGCCAGCTTTTGTAAGGCTCTTCTTCCTCAGCACTTAGGAGCAAATCTCGTTTCCCCCTTTGTACACTGACGAGTGGCTATTTACACTCCTATAGAATTACATTTCCCCCAAAATAGTATTTGAACCTAAAAGATCATTTTTCTGGATGCTAAATGTTAACATATTTTTCTACGTCGTTTTAAAAGACCTCAAAGTATATATATTGTTTCTATGCTTTTAGAAATATATATTTACATTGATACTGTATATACTCGAGTATAAACCGAGTTTTTCAGCCGTCTTTTTAGGCTGAAAAAGTCCCCCTCGGCTTATACTCGAGTGAGGGTGGGAAAGGAAAAAAAGGGAAACAGGCTATTTGCCTTCAGCCTCTCTGTAGCCATCATCTGCTTTTGCTCCAACCACTGCACTATGGGGCTGATGAAAATCATCCTTGCAGATGGCAAGGGCGCATGCGCCCTTGGCAACAGCCTCCTATTCTTGGCGGGGGAAGTCAAGGAGTAGCTGTCATCGCCCTGGCAACCCCGGCCTGCCTCTCTCCTTGGGTTTATTGGAGAGTGGCTGGCCGAGGTTGCTAGGGTGACGCCAGCTACTCCTTGGCTTCCCCCGCGAGAAGATGGAGGCAAGAGGGGCGTGGCAAGAAGGGGAAGCTGTTGCCGCTGGCTTGCATACCTTTACCATTACTGAAGAATGGAAGGCCGGGGTTGCCAGGGCGACAGCGGCTACCCTTGACTTCTCCCCGGAGAGAAAAGGGAGGCATGCGGCGAGAATACCACCCGCTCACCCTTACCATCTCCAAGGATGATTTTCACCAGCCTCATAGTGCAGTGATTAGAGCAAAAGCAGATGGTGGCTACAGAAAGGTTTAAGGTAAATAGTTTGTTTCCTTCTTTTTTTGTTCGTTTCTCTCACCTCCTAATGTGCGCCCAATCCCTTCTTTCCTTCTGTTGCAATTTAAATTGCCATTTAAATTCATAAGAGTTACAAACTGGGAAGAATCTAATTTAAATTCCTGTTGCTGCTTCATTTCCTACCCTTGGCTTATACTCGAGTCAATAAGTTTTCCCAGTTTTTTGTGGTAAAATTAGGTGCTTTGGCTTATATTTGGGTTGGCTTATACTCGAGTATATATGGTAAATATTTATATACATATATTTTTAACAAAGTTCAGTTGCATTTCGTGATTATATACATGTATAGTTACCAAGCATTAAGTATGCTTTCAAAACACAGTTACATGGGTGGGGGACGTCTATAGATGAGGGCTGCTTCTCATATTAAATTTAGACATAAGTGAGCGTGCTAACAGAAAAAATAAGTTATTTATGTATTGACTGGTTGTGGTTTTTCAGGCCCACCACAGCAGTACTCAGGCCAGGAAGACTATTATGGGGACCAATACAGTCATGGTGGACAAGGTCCTCCAGAAGGCATGAACCAGCAATATTACCCTGATGGTAATCTCTCATAATGTTAACTTTCCCATTTTACATACCTGCCCGTAAACAGAACTATTGGCTGAACAGGTTTTAGTAACTGATCATTGAACACTTCTTATATTTGCTGAAGCTTACATGTTCAGTAATTTGAAGTCCACTCAGTAATTATGTTTTATAACTAAAAGTATAACATTTGTAATCAATTATATTACCATGGTACAGATTTTCATATTTTTTTATTAAAATCCCCTAATTTGTCTACAAGTATGGCATTTTTTCCACATTGTATAGATTGGCTGATAAAGAATGTCTACTCACAGACATGTAAAGTCTAGAGACAATCTAATTTTACTTTTTCAAAAAATACATTTTGAATCAGAATTCACTGATTGCATTGATTCTCAGATCCCTTAACCAGACAACAAATATGCTTCCAAGAATAGTTGGTATTTTCTCCCTATATTTCTCTTTCTTTCTCTTTGTATGTGTGTATGTATTGTGCGTTTATAAAAGTGTGGTAAGCTATACCTGCAATAACATATTGCATTACTGCAGACAATGTCATTTCCTTTGTGCATAAATCTGATCCTGAACAGCATAGAATTTTTGGAATGAATTTCATTTCAAGGGATTATGAAGTCATTTTCTAAATTAGACATCTTTTTATGATGTACAGAGATGTAAAGCTGCTTTAAATTAAAATTTTAACAATGGTATGAAGGAGAGACAAAAGAGGTAATGATGAATTCATGGTTACTACAAGAGCAAATATACTTTTTATGTTAATGGGTAAATATCAGGGTTCATGGTAGATTAATCACTTTGCAATGTAATATTTATTTCCGAGTGACTGTTATTGCAGATTAATTGTGTGTGTTTTCTAAATGTATTCAAGTTGTTTTTGCTAAGTTTTAAAACAACTCATTTGCCATTAGTCACCATCATGTTCATGGTTTACTTAATTTGCATGTCACAACATAGCCTTGAATAACACTTTTGCCGGATCAGCCTGGAGTCAATTTTGTGACATGTAAGAAAATGGTAAGACAGAATTCCACAAAATCTTATCTTTAAAATGTGGTTAATCATTCTCAGAAGTGATCTCCCACTTGGCTGCTTTATGTTATGCATAAGCTAGCAGTAAAATCAGTATTTGATTCACATCAAACTGTGACTTCCTTTATTTGCACAAGTGTTATCTGAAGTTGATCTGCAATTAGACTAGTTGAGGGATCCACCGTTCTGTTATTTTTGAGGGCTATCCACCAACAATTGACATGTAAAACATGATCTACAAACCAAGATGTAATTATAAAATGACTTGCTTTAATCACCAGAAAAATAACAGGATATAGAAATTATACACTGTAAAAAAATTAATTATGGGTAAAGCTGAATAAATGAGGGATGCCCATGGTCAGGAAAACAAGCAATTTAAAACAGATAATGACAATAGAACATACGGATGTTTTTATAATATCTAGTGCTCATTTTCAACAAAAATAAAAGATTTATTTTATTATATCCAAAAATGTGTAATGAACTAAATTTATATCTTCAAGTAGGACTATGTGAGGTCCTAAAGCGAAGCAAAAACTAATCAATTTAAATAAATTCATTTGGCTCTCAGGAAGGTGTCCATAAATTTTCCTGAATTTAATAACAGTAAAAAAGACGTTGCAAGTTAATATGTATTTTTCCCATCTAGGAATTGTGGTTTTGAAGGGAAAGATCAGTATTAATTTTTGATAGGTACTTAATACAAATACTCTATAAAATTTATTGTAGACGTTCAGTGAGCTTGATTAGTTGTAGTTCACACTGCTTTTAACAGCATATGTTTTTGAACTGGAAATCAGGTGTTCAGCAAGGCATGATAATTGGTTTCTTTGTTCATTTGAAAGAAATTCAGGTTGTTTACATGTGAAGGGACTAAAAGATTTCATTAAACAGAAGACAGAGTACTTTTCCCCCAACAAAGATTATTAAAAGCTAAGTCCATTCCTCTCTGTGAGAGGAATATTGCTAAAAGCACTTCATTAGCTAATTTTTGCCCACGTCACATGTTAATTAAATATGAAGAGAAATCCTATTGGTAAATCCTTCTAATTCAGTTTGAAGGTACTTTTTATGTATTCCAGCTGACCCTGATTTTTCAGTAAGATGAAATCTTTTTAGGGTTTTCACGCAGAGGCCATTAACTTTTCTTCCTGTCTCTTGTCGAATTGATGTAGGTCATAGTGATTACGGTTATCAGCAACCGTCGTATCCTGAACAAGGCTACGATAGGCCTTATGAGGATTCCTCCCAACATTACTACGAAGGAGGTATCTATATACCTTCACACACACATGCGCACAAACATTCCTTTCCTCTCCCCTTCCACAAAGGAACAAACATTCTTGCACAACATGACTTGTTTCCTGCCCATGCAAAGCTCTTGTAGACTTATTAGTTGCTGGCTGTTGAAAATTGCAGGGAACTTAAAGCATTCAGATTAGTTTCATGCAAACATCTAAACTTATAACCTTAAATTTGTCACTTCTAACAGCAGTAAAATGACTAAAACACTATCATCATTTTTCCAACTGTCTTTTATTTAAACATAAACCCACTGATCCAGTTATATATTTTGTGTGCACATAAACATATAAATATAGTGCCATTAGGAAACAGCTTGCTGATTTGTGTAGCTAGTCTGTGCTATGTAGCTGTCTTTAATTTTGTCCTTTTTTCCATTTAGCATAGTCATGGCCTTTTCAAGTCATGGCATCATGTTCCAGTAAACTTAATGCTCATTTGGCAGAGATGCTGAAAATGCTGCAGTTTAGCCTTGCAAACTTTGGCTTTAACTGCAAATTGATTGGCTCAATTCCTCCTGTTTTGGTTTGTTTTTTCTCTGTTTTGTTCTGTTTTGGAGATCAAGACTGCATTTATATTGTGTTTTTGTGGTGTTCACTGTGCATCTTAAAACAGAAAAGAGCCAAACAAGAGAAAGTGTCTTCAATTTCTTTTGTTTAACTTCATATTTCAGGAAATTCGCAATATGCCCAACAACAAGAGGCATACCAAGCACCACCGCAGCAACAAGGCTATCAGCAGCAGCAGTATCCAGGTCAGCAAGGTTATCCTGGACAACAGCAAGGCTATGGTAAGGAAGGAATGCTATATTCCTTCTTAAAATAGATAGATAGATAGATAACAGTAATGATTACTTTTCTCAGTCCAGTTGGTCTTCATACTTCTCTTTTGACCTTGAAATGTTTGTATAAAATAGCACTTTTAGTTCAACAGAGCAATTGTGTATGTAGGAAGATGCTGAACTTTCAAATCAAGAAGCAATGTAGAGTATAATGAATAAATACAGATTTATTCTTGGGTTATTAAGTCACTTGAAATTGGAAATGATTAACATTTTTTCTTTAGGATTATCTATTTATTTATTTATTTATTTACAGTATTTATAGTCCGCTCTTCTCACCCCGAAGGGGACTCAGGGTGGATCACATTATACACACATAGGGCAAACAATCAATGCCCATAAGCACATCAAACAGAGACCGAGACAGACAGACGCAGAGGCAAATTAACCTTCTCCTGGGGGGATGTTTGATTCTGGCCACAGGGGGGAGCAGCTGCTTCATCATCCACTCTGACGGCACTTCCTCATTCCAGGTCGTAAATTAGTTAACCTTGCCTCCCCACTTTTTTTTTATAAGTGGTACCTTATTTCCTACTTGATAGATGCAACTATCTTTTGGGTTGCTAGGTCAGCAACGAGCAGGGACTATTTTTTATTTTTAATTGACGGGTGCTCACCCCGTCACGGGCTGGCCTCGAACTCATGACCTCATGGTCAGAGTGAATTATTGCAGCTGCTCAACAGCCTGCGCCACAGCCTGGCCCCAAGGATTAGAGTCTATATTAGCATTACTTCCAGTTTCTCAGAATTAAAAGCCATTTTTAAAGATATATCCAGGGTTCAAGGAGATAAGTTGCCAACCCCAAGGATGTGTTCAGCCAGATAACAAAAGAAATAGCAAACAAGAGTTGGTTTTATAGCACAGGGATTGGAATTTTGTAGGAAATACTTTCAGCATTGGAATAAGTTGTGAAAGACTAACATAAGAGAGTTTATCAGGGTGTGTGTTCATTCAAACGTTTGGCTTCAGGAAAAAAATGTCCTCTGATTGGGACATTTCTATAGAATGTTTTGGAATTTCAGCTAGTAGCTAGGTAAAATGGAAAACTTTGTGTGGGAATTTGCTGTCTAGTAAACCACTATCAGACATAATATTTGTGGTTTATCATTGCACTTCAAAATTTAACTTTGGTCTTGCATGACTGCCCTTTGCCTCTCATTTATAATTGCATGAAGAAGGTTGTAGAATATCCTGCGTGTATTATGTCTCAGTTTGGGGACAGTAGTTAGATACAGTGGTTAATTCAAGAAAACCAGAGTGAAAGCATGATCCTAATTTGGTCAATATCAAAAGGTTAAATTAATCAGTGACCTCCAATTCCGACATAATAGAGAATGTTGGTTAGTTGATTAGTTTAGAAGTGGAAATGGATATCTAGGGAGAAAGGGAAGGAAATGGTAATGTCAAACTGTGCCATAGCAGGTTTTATACAGTGTAGTTCTTATAGAAGGGCATTCCTGTATGGGAAATTTCCTTTGCCCTCCTTGCCAAAGCAGTTTAAAGCATTTCCAAATGTTAGTGTAGTCTCAGGGAAAGACAGGATAAATGTTATGGATCTACGGTTTGATGGAATTAAAGGGAAAACCAGGCAAAGGTAACTTGCATGAGCTGAGCTCCCATTTGGACAAATCGTCTTGCCATGTCCCTGTTCAAAGATGTGAACATATTTGGTGCTTTTTATACTGCTCCCTGATATGAATCAATGGTAATAATGAAGAAAAAAATGGCTAATTTAGTAACATGAAAAATATTTAAAGTTTCTTGGAATAGAAGTTGTTCTGAAAAAAGCCAATAGCACCTTGAGTTAAAGTTAAGTTGTATTTGTACCTTGGTCATTGAATATTTCCAGAGGACCAAAGACTTCACAAGTTGCTTCTGTCTGGTGAATGGATCTTTCATCTTTTGTTTCTTGAGCTTCATTTTCCTCTCTTCCTACAATTGTAAATGCCAGTGCATTTTTTAAACAGATTGGACTCCAAAAGAAGTTCTAAAGTAACTTTAGTGTCTGTTGTTCAAAGTAAAAAAAAGTTGAAACATTCACAAAGCATGGATACTGGATTTTAGAGTTTTTTTATTAACTTCCAGCGAGTTGGAATGCATCAGGATACAGTGATAAACCAACTAAAATGATGTCCTCCAAAACACAAGTCAGACAAAGGGATCAAGTTCTGCACCTGTATGGTGCAGTGTGTTAAACCCTTGTGCTGGCAGGACTGATAACTTGAAGGTTGGGTTGCTGATCTGAAGGTTGCCAGTTTGAATCCAACCTGGAGAGAACTCAGATGAGCTCCCAGCCCCATGCGGGGACATGAGAGAAGCCTCACACAAGGATGGTAAAAACATCAAAACATCTGGGCGTCCCCTAGGCAATGTCCTTGCAGACACCCAATTCTCTTACACCAGGAGCGACTTGCAGTTTCTCAAGTCGCTCCTGACACGAAAAGAAAAGTTTCTTCACTTGCTTGACAAGGTTTGTTTTGAATTTGGCTAATACTCTTTTTTAAGCTTGATTTTAGTCTTACAAATACAATTCCTGGCTTCTGAATTACAAGCTAGGAAATATGGAATGTTTAGACAGGGGATAGAGCCCTAGTTGGAATTTTGGAGCTGACAAGACATTCAAATTGGTTTTCAAGCAGTTTCTTAAAGACATTTGCTCTTGAGGAATCTTTTTCTTAATAGTACTATGTCTGAGAAAAGGTTGTTAAACTGATGTCCTGAACCAATATAATCAGCAGGCAGCATTATCTATGTGGGGCAAAGAGCATGTGAATTGTATAATAAGATGACAAATGTATTGCTTTGTGCATCCACTGTATTGTCTCATAAATCCATGACCTAAGCATACTTCCAAATCAATTTTATTTTCATAAATAGGCTTGGTTATATGTGAGAATTTCCCTACTCTTTTTAGATATGTATAGCTTTTTTAAATTCAAATTGGATTTCACAAACCTATTACAGGAAATTTCAAATATGTCAACTAATTCCTAGTAGCTATGTTTTAGTGTTTCCCCTTTAATTTTAGAAGAAAGATGATACCATCAAGCAAGTGTGCTGCTTGGAAAGGGAGAGTTAAAGAGTTATTTTACTTACTTCTAAAATGCATACAAATACACACTGCCTGCCTTCCAGAAGGCAAAAAACAACAGTTAATTTACCAAATTTGAGTATTAGAAAAATATGGTAATTATAATTTGTCCTTGTTAAAGCCAAGGCTTTGAACTATGAACTCTGTTTTAAAAAGTGATCCCATTTGTAAAGCAAGAGAGGTAAGTATTCTGGATTTCAGGCTGGTTGTATGTTTTCCGGGCTATATGGCCATGTTCCAGAAGTATTCTCTCCTGACGTTTTGCCCACATCTATGGCAGGCATCCTCTGAGGATGCCTGCCATAGATGTGGGCAAAACGTCAGGAGAGAATACTTATGGAACATGGACATACAGCCCAGAAAACATACAACCACCCTGTGATTCCGGCCATGAAAGCCTTCGACAACATATTCTGGTTTTGTTTTAAAAGTACTGTAGTATAAATGTCTTCTTCTTCAGGGAGGGGGTATTGGTTCTATTATATATTATTTATTTATATCTGATTTTGTTGCTTTAATGTTTGATTTGCTGAAATATACATTCATAAATATTTCAGGTCCATCACAAAGTGCCCCAGGACCTCAGTATTCCAATTATCCTCAAGGACAAGGCCAACAGTATGGAGGGTATAGACCTGCACAGCCTGGGCCCCCACAGCCACCACAACAGAGGCCTTATGGATATGATCAGGTACCTTTTTGAATGTTAGTTTCTAGTATTCTAGTTTGTGAGTTTTTGAATTTTGTATACATACTTTAAATTGTTGATTTTAGCCGGTTCTTGTAAGCCGCTCCGAGCCTTAGGGGAGTGGCGGCATATAAGTTTGGAAAATAAATAAATAAATAAATAAAATACTTATAGACATAGAATGCACTGTTTGCTTTCGTCTACAACTCTTACAATCCTTTAAGCAGCATCCATTTGACAAAATCAGCATATACATCTGGTTATAGATACTCATATCTAACAGCCAAAAATATGAAATAAAGAGAACCAGGCATCAAATATGTGTATCCTATGGTTTCAGTTTTTGGATACTTTAGTATATCGATTTGCTTATAAACAGTTGTTGAGAGATAAAGCAAAAACCAGTGATATTCCAGGGCTATTCTGATAATATTAGTGTTTACTGAGTTTTTTCAGCTCCACCCCTATCCTTGCGACTAGAGTAGTAAGGCTGGGTGCCTAGTTTCTGCTAGTCGGATCCTGAAATGAAAAGTATACAGTGCCGAGGTCTCCTTTTCTGACCACAGCTCATACATGTACTAATGCACATTTTGGACATTCAGGCCCACTAAAAGTCAAGCCACTATATTGTATGCTGAGCTTCTCAACTGGAGGGATGGCAGTGTAATAGTGGAATTGTATATGAACTCTGATTGTCCTTTGTAGCAATACCTTATGGCAACAGGGAGAAGGCTCACATCTACATACAGTAAAGTCTCGCTTATCCAACGTAAACGGGCCGGCAGAATGTTGGATAAGTGAATATGTTGGATAATAAGGAGAGATTAAGGAAAAGCCTATTAAACATCAAATTAGGTTATGATTTTACAAATTAAGCACCAAAACATCATGTTATACTTAAGGATTATTTTACACTGCTTGGTGCATTATTTTCTTCTCTAAATTTGGAAATGGAACTGATTATTCAGTGAAATATTTTTTTAGAGGTGTAACCGATCGGTCTGTTATAGCAAAGGTCAGGAAAAAATCTCTGTTGCATTAAACAATAGTGGTTTTATAATGATTTGGCTTTTGCATAAAATCTGATTAAATAGATACCTGGGTCAAAAAAATCCTTGTTTTTAAACGCACCACAAAACATTGTACAGCTTATTACCGCTTCAACAGATTAGTGGTTTTATATACTAGTTGTTCTATTAGTAGTTACACAAGTGCTAACAACAATTCTGGTATTTTTTTCACTACTGGAATGTTAGATCTAACATAAAGTAAATTCAGAAGAGGGCAGATTTTTGTATATTGAAATATTTGGACTCCGGAACTTAAAAGTATTATATCTAGTGGTGTATTTCTCCTGGATCCCATTCCTCCCACACAATTGGGATCTTCCTACCTGCAGTCCCATATGCATCTTGTTCCATAGGGCTGGGAAGTACTCTTGGGCAGGTGTTTGGTTCCACAGAGGGCTACAACAGGAAATAGATCAATTCCACTCACTTGGGATATGAAAAATATTATAGGCTGCTTAACAATATTATTTTGAAAGACGGTTGTAATTGTGGGAATTTCTTTTATATTTTTATAATTATAATAATCATCATAACTTTATTTTTATACCCTGCAAACTATCTCCCCGAAGGGACTCGGGGGGTGGCTTACAATCGGGACCAAGCCCAGGACATACAAAAAAATACAGCAACTAAAACACAGTTAAAAACATAATAGCATATAAACAATCCAATTAAAACAATTAAAAACATAGCAGGGTATAAAATCTTTATTAAAAGTAAAATGAACCAAACTTAGCAAACAGAACCAGGACTAGGGCATGATTAGACTAGAGAGGGCTGGGCATAGACTTGCGCAAAAGCAGAATATAGGACCAGGGCTAGGATAAAGTGCTGAGTACAACCTTATTGGTAAATAGCGGTGGGCATTCATGAACAAGGACTAACAATTTTCAAAAGCACACTGGAACATCCAGGTTTTCAATAGTAGTAGTAGTAGTAGTAGTAGTAGTAGTAATAATAATAATAATAATAATAATAATAATAATAATAATAATAATAATAATAAAAACAGTCATCAAAAACATCATAGAACAAGTTGAACATAGTAAACATAATAAAACAACATCATAAGACAAAACCCAAAACAGTTCAATTAAAATGGATAAAGTTACAAATCCAATCAATATTTTCCATCAAGGAATCAAATACCACTAATCAGGGCTTTGAGGTAGACATGGCCAATCATAAGGAATAGGTAAAGACTTGTACATCAGAGTATCATAGGACCAGGGAGTGAATAGAATGCAGAGCAGGATCAGCAGGATTTTTTATCCTACCTTTTTATGGATAATTAAAGACATTTTGCATTCTAAAAACCATGACCAGGATTCAGATATGTTCTATACTTCTGAGAGATTTGGGATTTAGTTTCCTAACAGCAACCCCTAAAAACACATGACAAACAGCTTTTAAAACTGAAGTTTTCAGAAGCAGTCTCAGATTTTGCAGGTGGACCTCCAGTTCACTAGGGGAGTAATTAACATGTATCTTTATAATATGAATCATCATATATGAATTTCAGTATTTTCCATTGGGGCTGTGGAAATCTAAAGGTCTTGTAAAGGTATGCATATAATAATGAAGCTTATCCTTTTTTTAATGTACATTTTTTTAAAAAAAATACTGTTTATTTGTCTTAGAAAATATGATTTAGCCCTTAATCTTAATATTTGGTATTATTACCACATAAAGGTATATAAATGCTGACTTCCAGAGTAGGTTTTTGCAGTATGTTGTAAATATTAGTTTAGAATACAGTTACTACATTGATGTTGGGTAAGCAATAGGGTTGTAGCTTACCAGTAGTTCTAGTCAGCTCTTCAAGACAATGTACGAGGGCACAAATTGTATAGAGGCTGTACTCTTTAATGAGAATTATTTATTTATTTATTATATTTCTGCCCCGTCTTTCTCCACAGCTGGACCCAAAACAGTTTACAGCCTATAAAACACACAATATCAACAATAAAACATAAAATGTAAAAGTTACAACATACTAAAATACATATAGAATAAAAACCTCCCCTTCAATAAATAGTGGTAAACCTTAAAACTCAACCCATTCCTATAGCAAATGTCTTAGTTAAAGGCCTTCTTGAAATGAAAGGTCTTTACCTCCTTCCTGAAGCTTAGGAGGAATAGGGCTGATATTAGTTCCTCCGGGAGAGAGTTCCACAATGCTGGAGCTGCCCCTGAGAAGGAGCCTTCTATCGTTTTGCATAAACGCATTTTCGAACGGGACTGAGTGGAAATTAGGGTCTCCTCGCTGGACCTCAAGTCTCAAACAGGAGTGTAAAGGGGGACACGGTGTTCCAGGTAGATTGGATTGAAGCCACATAGGGCTTTATAGATGAAAACCAACACCTTGAATTGGGCCTGGAAATGGATAGGCAGCCAGTGGAGCTGTCTCAGGAGCTGTGTAGTGTGCTCCCTGATAACAGGTCCCGTTACCACCCTGGCTGCAGATCTTTGTATAACTCGGTCCCCAGTGTGCGAAAGCTGCCATTTTCCTCGCATTGGGCAAAAGGGTCATATACATGTTTTGTTGATGTGATTAGCAACTCAAAGTAGGATTCCTGTTTACTATGGAGTGAATACTAGGTATGTCTTGTTGAATTTGTTTAGACTCTCCCTTTTGGCATTCCGGCACTGTGCAGAATATTCCAAAAAATTGGACAGTTAACATATTTTTCCAGTGTATAGTTTTTGCCTTTAAGAATTATTTTGAACACCTAACTTAGGACTATTGTTAAAACAGACTCATTAACAAGCTTAGGGATAGTGTTCTTACTAAGCTATATTGCATGACATTTCTGTCTGATGAGTTCAGCTACTTTTAATCTAGTATTTGTTTTGTTACATCTTATACTTACATATTTTAATCATAAGCTTTATTTTAATTCCAAACACTTGTAACACTGTCATAAAAGTACAAGATAAAAATTCTGATGTATTCAATAATTACATTGGAAGTTAGAGAGCACTTTTTAGAATTCTAATATTAATTTCCAGTATTGAAGAAAAGTGACAGAGTAACTCATTTGTTGAAGCAAAGAAGTGTATCCTGAGGTATGAAATAAATAAATGCTATAGACTCTAAAAGAAATAAAACTTCAAGAATGTGTATAATCTTGATGACTGCCAGATTTAAGACCTACATGTTGGTTTTATTTGGGGAAAATAAGGAAACCACATTCTATTTACTCTTTCTATTCATTTGTAGGGGCAGTATGGAAACTATCAACAATGAAAAAATATATTCAGTACCACAACCAGTACCAGTTAGCCGCTGTATGGTTACTTCAGCACTGTGGATATCACCTTTTGAAGATAATCTTCAATTCAGTCTAGTTTTGGAAACAAGACAATAATGCCACATGGTTGATAAATGGCTGTTTTGCAGTAGATTGCTTTTCTGCGTTAGTTATACACAAAAGTGATAATCCTTTAAAAATATTTTTGCATCTGTACTCTAGATGGCAATATTGGACAGAAAATACACTCACAAACAATTTTGCAGTGAGCTTAGAATCGGATATCAAACAAACTGTTACAGACTGAAATGTGTGAACAGCATTGTATGTTTATGAAGGTTAAGGGAATTTAATATTTTTCCACAGATTCTTTTGTAAGGGGAAAGGGGGAATTTTTACAGCAGCAATATTTTATATATTATGTTTTTTTCCTATGGAATATGCAAGGTAGTACACTACACAAGGTCATAAACCCATATAGATAGGGAACATAGATTGGGATAGGATGAATTCTTCATTGTATTGGTCTTGATGTTATATGAAAAAGAGAGTTGCCCACCATACATTTTTGACAGATGTTTATACGAAGAATTTGTATCTCGACTGTTTGAATGAAAATATGATCATGGACAATAAAAGTCTAGTCTAGTCTAAAGAATTAATTTTGAAATTCTTTGTGTGAAGCTGTTTTATCAAAATGGTTTCTAGCAGTGGCAATTTTCTGTATTTTTGGTAATTGAATTTGTAACGGTCTTGTAATGCTTCCACATAACTCAAACTGTGATCTTTTTCTGATTGCAGTTACAAGGAATTTAAAAAAGCATTCATTTAACCTGGCATACATATACAAAGTATTTAAAAACAAGTTATAGATAGGTTAACACATATTTTATTTCATAAGTGTATTTAACTTTTAGTAGCATAATTTCTATGTAACAAAAATAGTTATAGAAGCTTTTGTAAAACTCTTTGTCTAAACACCGGGGGATAATATCTTTAAGTAAGGAGGCATTTGTTGTGTGTGTCCATGTTTGTACCGGTTAGTATGAGACCAAGGGCAAATTTTAGTGCAGTTTTTTTAAAATGCCAAAATCTGTTGTGAACCATATTAATGCTTACAGCATTGCCTGTGAGGGAGCCACTATCTGAATCAGCATTAGAACCATGGAAGACACAACCGTTCAAGACCATCCTGCTATTGAATACTGTGTTGCACACAATACATGTTTTTAAACAGTGTTGGTAAATATTTAAAAGGATATAACTAAATTTAGCTCAAGACTTATGTCTGTTTATTATGTGTTGTTATATTTTTAATGGGAATAGCTGAACCTGAATTAATAAGACGGCAAAAGTCACATTCCTCCATGATTTTGAATGGAGAATGAATTTCTTTTTTATGTTAGTTGAATATTAAGATCAAGTTCTCAAATTGAAAATGTGAGGAGGATTGGTATGACTGAAGCACTTCTAGGTTCTGTGCCAATTTTCCACCACTGTGTACTACATTGCTATTTAAAACTGTATTCCATCAACTAACAGAAGAATAAATTATTTGTGATTTTAATTTTCTCTTGCTCTTTTAAATTAGATTGCTATTGTGTTGGTATTTCATTTGGATGCTTGTTTTGTTGTGGCTGATCCAGAGTATTCAAATTGTATTTGTGTTTTAGAACTTTATCAAAATTCTCTTGCCTTAACCACGTTAATTAGAATTAACTGTTCAGTAATCAGCATGTTGTTTTATATGAAGGCTGTTTGTTACACAACTCTTTCTGAAAATGATTGTCCATGAGGCTAATCAGGATGACTGAATTAGATAAATGAGTTGAGACAAAAAATGTGCAGAACTCAACCTACTACAGATATGTTATCTCATTTAAAATAAGCTCAGCTGACATTAAGAAATAATTTATCTTTCCAGATGATCTTCTGTTGTCTTATTCCCATTTTTAATGGAAACTAAAATTGCAGTTTTAATAAGCAGAATTTCCTCTAGGGTTTCTCTCCTAGGGAATTGTGTGTTTTCAAGGTTTAATTGTTTTATAACGGTCCTATTTCATAAAAGTTTTTAATTGGTGGTGACAGACATTACCTTATTCCTCTGATATTGTCTTAAAACAACAAATTAGAACACAGATCCCTTTTGATTATTTGCACTTTGTTTAATGTATTCTGAAACCTACACAAAGGAAAACCCCAAAACAATGGGTTAAATTCTACATTATTTCTACTGAATCCAATGAAATGTAACTCAGTTGTGACGAACTCCCATTAATTTAATTGGGTGTACTCTAGGTAAATAAATATGGATTCCAAACAGAGAATACCATAACATTGTAATAGTATGATGCCCTATATCCCAAAAATGGCTATGCCTCGTAAATGTAAAACAGGAATTTTGAGGAGAAAATGAAAGATCTACGATGTTGTACTTTCTTACATGAGTGATTGCTCATCTTGAGCTTTTTACACAATAAAGACAATTAATGGCAATGATTAATATAGCAATTATATTCAAAGAAAATTATGAAATTTGCCTCTATAAATCTTTATAGCCAAAATAAAGATTTGTGTTCTTGTTTTCAGTTTTCTCCAACGATAGCATTAATGGGAAAATTTGTAGAACATGTTAGTGTACTGCTGATCTGTGTCATGATTTCGTTTTTCACATGACCTCCACAATTTGGGTTGTAGACCTATCATAAGGTATTAGCAGCTTTCACAACTCTATTGCTTCCCTGGAAAATATGCCAACCACTTTGTCAGTGAACAAATGGTCATTCAGCAGCTTGTCTGAACACATGTTTATTTTTGCCCACTGTGGAGCAAGGAAGAATAATAATACCGAGCTGAAGCACATTTCTGAAGAAGTTAAGAGATGGCAGTTTGTTAGAAGGTCAAGGTAGGGACAGTAAACACAAAGAGCATATACTGGATGTGGTGATATCATCTGGTCAAATTATGAGTTATTACCTTGTGATGGAATTATGCTGGCTATGAAGCAGTGACTATGAGCCATCTATGATAGGACCGATTCCTCATCATAAAATTATTCTGGATCCACTGAATAAAACCTTCAGAAACATCTTTTCCAAAGGCTCCAAAATTCCAGTCTTCTAGTTGTTTAGTATCCTAGACTATAGCCCTCTTGTAGCCATCAAGCAGCAGCACACAGGTTTTGTTCAAGAATGACGATAGTTCTTACAGGTTCTTCATTGTAAAGATTTAGACTTTGTACAGGCAACTTTCTCCTTGTAAGTGACGACAATTCACTTGCCACTTCAGCAGCACAGATTTCAATTTTTAAAAAAAACAAGAACATGTACTTGATTTTACTTGAAATTACACAAGTAAATACTGTATTTTTACAGCTATCAAGAAACATTCTAGAATTTTTGATGAGCAAATGGATCATAGGGAGAGAAATGGATGCAGGTATACATAATGAGCACATACCACGTATGTATTGATATGAAACGTTTGGAGATTTGAATTTGACGAGTTAATTTCTCCATAAGTGAGTTTGTCCATACTCTGTTGGGCCGTTTTGAAGATAAATTCCAGTGTTCATCAATCCTAGCCATCAGCAAAAATTTTAAGTCATTATGTTTTAGTTTTTTATTCCTTTCCATGGAAATGAAGAGTAGAAAGTGCCATACAAAAATAGATTCTTCATTCTGCATATGAATTCTAACACATCTAGGATGTTTCAGCTGAAAAGCAATAGAGCCACATATAAATAAAGGAGCTGGGATTGCTCAGATCTCAGCCTTGAGGGAAAGAACATTGGTGATCTTTTGAAAAGTATTTTGCATTCATCACAGATTTGACAAGTAAAGATCCAATTCCCCATGGCAGCACCAATGATTTTGGAGCATTATTGCTGTTCTTAACATGGATGTTCTCCCAAGACTCAAATAGATGTCTCCCTCCACAAACTGCATTGGAGAAAACAGTAAATCCAAGGCCACCTTTTGCTCAATATGTGAGTAATGAGACAGCTGTTCAAATGAATTCTTGCCCCATTGTTTTCTGTGGGACTAAAGCATAACCAGCTTTCTTTGACTACTGCCTCTTTCCTTTCTAGGCCCACTAGTGTGGAATAACTAGAATTACATAATCTGATTTAGTAGCAACATTGACACCACTGCTTAGAACATTTATTTTGTACTGCGTGAAGAAGAGTTACAAGGGAAAAAAACAAGACGAGTGCAGTCTGATCAGATTATTATAACATGCACTTTTGTAGGCAACCAGGTGACAATCAGTTAGTTCTGGATCGAAACCATCCTCTGCTACCAAGAAGGAGGTGAAGGATGGTGAATTTTTTGGATTTCACTCTGCTACCTATCATCTCCGCTGACAGTGGGTTATGGGCCCAGCACGCTTCCGCTGCGCAGTGGATGGAGATGCTGATGGCTGGTGAGCTTTCAGCAACTGTGCGGCCGTGAGAGGGATTCCAGAGACGGAGGGGACCTGAAAGAGAGCTCCAGTGAAGCTGCAGGAGAAGATTGTGACCGCCTGAGTCTGCACTTGAGTAAGTGGCAGTACGGCTTAATCTCGGGGACCGAGGGTCATGGAGGCAGCTGATTCACCGGGAGCTTGGGGTGTTGAATCTTGATGGCTGAGATGGCTGGAAAAAGCTTCATTTCCAGCATGGAAAAGCTATCTGACGAAAATTATGCTTAGTGGTCAGTAATGATGCGGTCTTTACTCGAAGCAGAGGATTTGCATAATACCCTCGATGGAACAGATCAAAATGCTCAGCACAGGAGGAAAGCCAAAGCATATTTGATACTGTGCCTTCAACCAAACCAACTTGTCCATGTGAGAAACAAGGACACTCCTGAGGAGATATGGCAAGCTTTAAGAGATGTCCATCAAAGGGAGACTTGCATGTCTCAGATGATTTGGACTAAGAGGCTGTTTTCAGCAAAGCTTGTTCAGGGCCAGGATGTCAGAATGCATTTGGACAATCTAAAGCAATTATTGATTGGAGCTGAGGAGAGGCCTACAATATTCTGAAGCACAGAAGTGTTATCTGGTGCTGTGCAGCTTGTCTGAGGATTGGGACTTTCTGGTACATTCTTTCCAGAATGTGAGAGTCCAGGATTTAACTTTGGATTCAGTTTGCGGGAGAATCCAAGAAGTGGACCGGAGGGCATTTGAACAAGCCCAGAAGCAGACAATGGCGCAGTGCGACCAGGAGGGGGTGCAAGTGGCCGGCTTTGGTCCTGATGGTGTTCCTGGGAATCGTGAGGAGGTTGCAGTACATCAGGTCAAAACACGACGTTGTTTTGTCTGCAACAGGCCGGGGCATTTTGCCAGGAGTTGCCCAAACAACAAGGCTAGAAGTTCTCGTGGGAACAGAGGGGCAAGGAATTTGTCAACAACAACTAAGCCCCAAGTGTTTATGGCTGTGGTGAATGGAAGGATCACCGAAAAGAACAAGTGGTATTTGGACTCAGGTTGTACACACCATGTTGTTACAAATCTAAAACTTTTGAAAAACAGAAGGGATGTGTCTGGAACAGCAGTGACTTTGGCTGATGGAACTGAGAGGAAGTTCAACAAATGTGGCACTGTGTTCATCCCTTGCTTGAATGTGGATTGGGAAAATGTACTTTACATCCCAGAATTAAGTTCTAATTTGTTAAGTGTGGCTACCTTAACAGAGAACGGATATAGAGTAATTTTTAGCTGAATCTATTGCTATATTCAGAGAGATGTTGTTTCATAATAATTCCACCAAGGAAGCGGATGTACAGAAAGCTTCAGGTGGAGGGGGTTCTGTTGTTGAAAAGGATATGCAACGAACCATTAAGGAGGAGATGGTTACTCCAGTGAAACATGGGGAAGTACAGACTCCCCAGAAGGGTTAGAAGAGAGGGGGTAAAGGGAAAAAATCACCTAAGCTTGAGAGTGAAGAGCAGGTGACAGAAAAAAGTGAAGATATATCTCTTCTTGAGACCAAGATTGAATCAGTTGATCAGTGGTCTCCAACTTGTCAATTGGCACAGGTGTTGCCAAAGCGCCAGAGATGCAAAAACATTGTGCCCGTTTATTAGTCTGAACGGAAATTGAAATATGTATATATGTTCAGAGAGAGTTAAATCATTTTTGTGAATAATTGTGATGGAAAAGTATGATTATGTAATGAATTGGTTTTAAGAAATTGGATTTTAAGAGAAATTGAAATCCATGGTTAAGCCAGCAGTGGTTGTAATATAGTCTGGCAGCATCAAATTAATCTATGTGGCACAATGAATTAAGTTTTCAGAGGTTGGGAAAACTATTGATTAATGAAGTGAAGCATCAGTGTATTAAGTTATGGTTCTGGCATCGATTGTGTTAATAAAGATGCAAGAAGAGAGTTGATATATTGTGATCAAAACAATTTACATGTGATTGAAAAAGACTGTATGTATACATGTATTATCTTGTGGAAGTTCAAGAGAGATTGATCAAATGTGTAGAGTGTTAAAGTATATGTAGAGAATTGATTTGAACATTTCGGAGGGGAATTGTCAGGGTATTGTGTATTGTGAAATGTTAAAATCAATCTGGATTCAGCAATTATGGAGTTAATGAGAGTCTGCTATGATTGATGTATCACAGGGCCAATGGGGTCAAGTGTGTTTTGACTGGGACTTACTATCTTGTTCCTGTGGAATGTAGAGGGAGTGTGTTTTCCTGTGTAGAGCGGAGAACAGCGATGAGCACTGTGTGTGTGCATGAGTGCTTTCGGCAAAGCACTCATGGAGGAAAGGACTGAATTTGCTCTGTTCTGTAAATAGATCATGTAAATAAAGATAATCAACAGTTGGACTTCGTCTGCTGGAGTGAGTTTGTCCAGTGCTGTTTTCCACACGGGGAAACAGTCTGGAGAGAAGGAGGTGAAGACCGGGATGGTGAATTTTTTGGATTTCACTCTGCTACCCATCATCCCCGCTGACAGAAGTGAACTCATAACTGAGTGAACAAGGAGCAGCCACATCGCTGTGGAATTGGACTCACATACTGAGTAGTCCCATCAATTTTTCAAAATAGCAATAAAGAATGGAAAATTCATGATTTTCAGGGTTGGCTATCAGGAAGCAGCTTTTAACAGATTTCTGTTCTCCCTAAATATCAAATGAAAGTATTGATTTCAGTTAAACTAGCCATGTGTTTCTTTGGGAAACTAACATTTGCGAATTATACAATGCACCAGAACTGTCTTTTGACACCTTATTTAATCTATGTCAAATGAAAAACCTTTGGACACATCCCTTACGTTCTTTATAATATGGAAGTCCTGGCAGTCCTATAAAGGAAAAGATTTACAACCATCAAACAAGGGACATCTGGCAACTCTAGTACTGACATAACAAATCATAATTATGATTTGTCAGGTCTCAGATTGTAAAGAGAACGGTCCTAAATCTGATGTACATTTCAATAGGAAAATTTGTTTTCCTTAGTTTGTAATCTGCAACAAGAAGCTTAAATGCCCATACAATGAGTAAGAATGACAAGGTCCTTGCTGTGCTTGGAATAGCTGAAGTAGGCAAAGCCTGGTCCTCAGAGGTAGGCAAATAAGCTTGGAGTGCAGTTCCCACCATTCTTCAACATTGGCTGGCCTGGCCGATAGGATTATGGGAGCTGGGGCCCCTCGTATCTGGAAAGCTACACTGTCAATCTTTGCTTTGCCTAATGCAGGGGTCCCCAAACTAAGGCCCGGAGGCCGGATGTGGCCCTCCAAGGTCATTTACCTGGCCCCCGCCCTCAGTTTTAGAATATAATATATTGTATATACATATAATATTGATAATAATATTATAATGTAATGCAATATAACACTAATAATAATACCATACAATAGTATTTATTATATATTACTAATAATATTACTAATAATATTACAGTATAGTGGTATAGTTCAATATAGTAATCTATAATGTTAATAGTGTGCTATGCTAATAATATATTGTATGTACATATAATTTGTAAGCCACTCTGAGTCCCCTTTGGGGTGAGAAGGGTGTGATACAAATGTAGTAAATAAATATAGTAAATAAATAAATAAATTTTAGACTTAGGCTCGCCCAAAGTCTGAAATGACTTGAAGGCACACAACAACAACAACAACAACAACAACAATCCTAATTAACTTGACTATCTCATTGGCCATAAGCAGTCCCACACTTCCCATTGAAATACTGATAAATGTATGTTGGTTAAAATTGTTTTTATTTTTAAATATTGTATTGCTCTTTCATTGTTATTTCATTGTTCTTGTTGTTGTTTTTGCACTACAAATAAGACATGTGTAGTGTACATCGGAATTTGTTTGTATTTTTTTTCAAATGATAATTTGGCCCCTCAACAGTTTGAAGGATTGTGGACTGGCCCTCTGCATAAAAAGTTTGGGGACCCCTGACCTAATGATTTTGAGTTGTGTGTTTTCCAGGCTGTATGGCCATGTCCCAGAAGCTTTCTCTTCTGACGTTTTGCCCACATCTATGGCAGGCATCCTCAGAGGTTGTGAGATTGTGTTACCTCACAACTTCTGAGGGTGCCTGCCATAGATGTGGGTGAAATGTTAGGAGAGAATGCTTCTGGGATATGGCCATACAGCCTGGAAAACACACAACCCAGTGATTCTGGCCATGGAAGCCTTTGACAACCTATTGATTTTGGATGATGCAGATGGCAGTGCATTTTAATTTTGGTGTTTTGCAAGTTTATTTTTAAACTAAAAACAAGACTTGCAAAATCTGAATGTGGAAGAAAATGGAACTGACAAATAATCTTCTCCCTGTCTTGAGCACAAACCTGGGGTTGCTCTATGAAACAACTATAGCATGCAGATTTACCAACTTGGATGTGGTTTCTTACAATGTGCATAAACAAGAAAAGTGCCATTTCCAAAGCCCTCTAAGTATGCTTTCTAAACAGACTTTTCCACAAGGATGTAATTAACAACTGAAAGCTGGGTCCAAATTCAACAGAACTCACTTTCTTAGGGCCCTTCCACACAGCCATATAACCCAAAATATCAAGGCAGATAATCCACAATATCTGCTTTGAACTGGGTTATTTGAGTCCACACTGCCATATAATCCAGTTCAATGTGGATTTTATACAGCTGTATGGAGGGGGCCTTAATCTTAATAGAACAGGTGGGGTGCTGAAAATATATTCCAATCTTAAACTACACTTTCTACTGTACTTCCCTCTCCACTACAAGATGCCTGTTTTAATCCATACAAGTTAGTGCTTAGTCTTCACTCCCACATAAACACAATCATTTTGCAAACATATTCTAATATTAATTATCCCCCTGGCACCAAAAGTCAGGGTTTCTTGATGCAGCCCGCTAATGTAAAATGCATTAGTGCAAATGCTGGCTCCAAGATCTAGATTCTTTTAAATAAACAGTGAGGAAGATTTGCTGGGGGGAGTGTGTGTGGTGGGGGGAGGCAGGGATTAAGCCATACTAATTGAATATGTACCCTGAAATATGAGTTTCTCCAGCAAAACAGCTACTGCCACCCTGTGTCATGGGAAATAGTTTCAAAAGAAACAAAATATTCAGAGAAAAACCAAAAATGTGGTTGTCTTAAGGACTGCCTTGTTGTGTCAGTTTATTATTTTCCTATGCCAGCCCTACAGTTAGGTAAAATGAGGGAAGTCATGACTGTTGAAGTGGTGTCAAACTGCATTCATTCTACAATGTGCATGCACCCTAAGACAGCAAAAATATTTTCAATTGGCCTTGCTTGTTAAAAGAAAATAATAATGGGACATTGTTGACTCAAATACGTTGATCACACAGACAGCCCAACAACTATAAAAGGGATTGGGAGGTAAAAACACAAATCTGTGATTATAGTGGTGGGACATGTGTCTAATGCAGACCTCCACTTTTTCTTGGACAGGACCTCAGCATAGCTCAGTATTGGCTATTTATTTATTTATTTATTTATTTCCAACATTTATATCCTGTCCTTCTCACCTGAAGTGATTCAGGACGGCTTACACAATTGGCAACAATTTGATGCCGACGCATAGTTAAAATCATAACAATATATAAAATCCATTAAGAACAATTAAATACAATATAAAAATATAAGACATATGGTTAAATCCGTTCATCCAAGATCCTCATGCTTTAGCCATAAATCAGTCCAGGTCGTCTTTGTCATTGCAATCAAGTGTACGACATCACGTAGCACTTTTATAAATATAGCCTAATATGTCGGTGTATGTTTTGATATTGCTATCAAACTAAATTAAAATGACTATATAGAAGAATATGTGTATTAACAATTCAGCAAGCTATAAAATTATAATGTGATTCTACAGATGACAAGATTGCTTTTTCAAGGATGTCAAGGAAAAAAATAACAAACTATTATGTTACTTTTGCCCAGTTAAGCTGTGTATAAAAATGTGAACCATCATCCTCTAGGACTAATATAACAGACAGACTTAAATTAGAGCAGGGTGGAGACATTGTGACCTTTGTGATGTCATTGGACTGCAGCTCCTATCAATTCTATATATATCAGTAATAATGAAAAATGTTGGGAGTTGTGATCCATCAATGAGTGAAGGGCTACACTTTGCCCACTGCTGATTCAGAGGATATCAGTGCTATGTAACTATTCAGCTCCATCTCTATAATCTATCAGATAATTCCCTGGTATCTAAAAGTCAGTGATGTTAAGTGTTTGAAACAGTTTCCCAATATGGTTTTACCTTTTGGCAATTCCACCAGCAGTATCTAACATCTGCTTCCATAGAGCCACTTTTCCAAGACTGTTCAAAGAGGTGCCTTAGTATTAAGACACATTTATAATATTAAGGAAAAGTGTCTAAATATTATGCTTGCTTTCTTCCTTCAAATCATGGCAGAGGAGGAACAAGGGCTACATAGATGCCGCCAGGAACACTTCAACAGGCAGAGGCCAAAAGCTTCTTCATGTACAGGTGAATAGCTGGTTTAAAGAGTTGAAATCATTTATTTTCTTTCCCCATCCAAGTTGTGTTTTTGTGTTATTTTTAGTCTGATCAGACACAGGGGAGGGAGCAGATAATGCCAGAGCTCAGATTAGAAATGGAAAGCAAAGCTGGAACTGCTCGGAAAATCAGTAGGTGCTCAGATACTACTGTGCAGAGCATCATAGAAATGCGTATTAAAGCACCATCTTCATGCTTGGAAGAGCAAAATGAAGCAGTTAAAACCTTGGTCTCTGCCAATTTCCCCCATAGTTCTTGTATCAAAATAATATTTAAGTTGAGTTCTACAGTTCCGGCCATTGCTTCTTTTTAAAAGCAAGGTGAGTGCTGGAGCTGCTTTGCTAGTGATGCAAGTGACAGAGCAAAGCAACAAGATGTACCCGGAATTGCAGCAGACAGCAGGGACATCGAAATGAAGAGATATTTCCTGACAAGACCTTTAAACCGAGAACATGAGATACTGCCTAACCCCTCAATGGAGAGAGGATGGCTTCTTTGTTATTAGGAAGCTGACCTAAAGCACAAATGAGATGCTTTGTAGAGGCACGTCCTTCCAGACCAGATGATCCATCTGACTATAGGGGGAGCAAACTGTCTTTAACACAAGCTGTAGGTTGAAGCCTCTGGCATTGCCAGGACAAAAGGACTCTCTGGCTCAAAAAGAACACAAGAGTTTAAGTGATTTATGTCACACAGGACAAATAGTAATAGATACGCTCAATACCTGGAATTTGTATCTCAAGTACAAATACATTCTGTGGTGTCTGTGTTATGGGGGGGGTAGATAAATGCATGCTTTACTAAGACTGGTGAAAGATGAATTATGCAAAATCTATGTCCACATATTAGCTAAATTTACATAATTATATCAGAGTATATCCCCCCCCCCCCCCATGAGCTGTTTTCTGGTCGAATAAGAATCACTGAAGGGCCTTTATAGTAGCTACTTTCTGGAAATAACTTCTGGAACTCCCTGACCAAGGAAACCAGAATGGCCCCATCCCTGCTATCCTTCTGGCTTCCCTGGGTGCAGAGTTCCATAAGTTGTTTTTTAACAAATGACTTATTCTGATTTGCCAAAAGGTGATTGAGAATGATATGCAGGCTAGTATACTCCATGCATGTAGAATGCTGGGCCAACAAGTATTTGCAGATTGATGCCAGAAAGTGGCTACTATAAAGGCACTTCAATTATTCTTATTTGGTGGTCAATTTGTTAACTGGAATTGGTTAAATAAAACAGATTATAGTATTCTTTGAAATGATTTTCATTAGCTTCCAGTTTACTTCTGAGCACAGCCCCAAGTGTTAGTCACAAATAATAAAGTCATAAACAGATGGGAATAAGGTACCGGAAACATAGCTTCCTTCTTTATGCTGAACTGTTGAGTTGATTAATCTTGCATGAAAAAGACAAAAATCTGAGTCTTTTATTTATTTATTGTACATTTATAGCCTGCTTTTTATTATGAAAGCAATTTTAAGAGCATATTGATAGTCTTCTAGCCAGGCTCTGATTTACTAATTCTCACAAAGTGCCTTCAGGCCACACCTGGGTCAGCCTACAAACCATGATGAAGGACTTGGAGTTAGCCAACAGAACTTAAAAGACTGGAAAAATATTAATGAGGCATTTGTTATTGTGTCATAATTGGATTTTTTGTTTTGGTGTTCATATGATGAATGCAGTGGAAAAGGAGATAGACCACATTACAAGTGGATTTAGTCAGTCAAGGAAGCCTGTGTTTGCAAGGGCAGTTATTAACAAGTTATTCTGCAGGTCTCTTAGGCACTGCTATATAATGCAGTTTGAAAGTATTTGTGTTTCTTACATATAGAGTTCCTAAGACAATAAAATATATTCTTCAAAAGAGAATATAAAAATTGTTTGTAGAAAACCACAGGCCATTTTCTGTGGCAGTGTCCTAATTCCGGAAAACTCTTTTAAAAAGGTAAACTTCTTTTAAAGGAAGTTCAGCTGATGACTAGTCTATGGTTGTTGCTGCTGCTACTACTACTACTCTATAAGAGGCCTGAAACATTCCATCAAGCTTTGCTGTTTTTGGGCTACTTGTGAGTAGACTGCAGTCCAGGCCCATTCCAGCTGGGTGTGACTCAGCAACCTCCAAGGAGGGAGCAAGAGCTGAGTTCACAAGGCCTGGGTGAGCCTCTTCTATTTTAATGTGTTATATGTTGCATTTGTAGAAAATCAGTTTACTGGGTGGATACTGGTCACTCTGTGACTAATACACCAGCTGGTAGTGAGACAACCAGCTGAAGGACTGGGTAGTAGTTGGTAGGGTTGTGCACAGATCCATTTTTCAAAATGGGCTTTGACTGTTTTGGCCCTTTCAGACAGCCATAATGGCATGGGCTCCGCTGCCATTTTTTTGGCTGCAACAGCTGTTGGAATTTAAGATAAAAATGAAGACCTATCTTTCCTGGCAGGCCTACCCAGACAGTTTTTAAACATTAATTTTAAACACGTGTCTTTGTTTAATCTAAGTTTTGTGTATTTTAATATGTATTTTATAGAAATACATTTTAATATGTATATTTTGTAGAAATACATTTTAATATGTGTATTTGTGGTATTTGTACAATGTTTATATGTTTTAAGTATTCTATTTTGTAACTTGCCTCGAGCCACAAGGAGAGGCAGGTAAGAAATAAAATTATGATTATGATTATGATTATTATTAGACATTAGTTTTTTCAGAGTCAGGTCAAGCCTTTTCTACCTGATGGTTCTCAACCTGTGGGTCCCTAGGTGTTTTGGCCTACAACTCCCAGAAATCCCAGCCACTTTACCAGCTGTTAGGATTTCTGGGAGTTGAAGGCCAAAACATTTGGGGACCCACAGGTTGAGAACCAATTGGTTTAATTTAAATCACTTTAATTATTTCTTTTCTGGCTGGCAGTTTAATGCATATCCTCCAGCTGTTCTCATTTAGTAGAGATGGTTCCAGTTAATCCTCTGCCCCCACTTTTTCAGTGGCTGTTAAAATGTCCCAGTTTTTCTCTAGTCCTTCCACTTTTCCTTTTTTCCTCAGCTTGCTTCAGTTGTTGCAAATTTAAGCACAACACTTGCATTCAACTCAACAAGGAGAAGAGGAGAGCATGGAATAGCATCTTGCCCTTCCCAGTAAGCTCAGGGAAAAGCAAACTGTTACAGTATTTCCTAATCCATTAATAGCTTTTGTCATTTTGACTGTATTTTGATGTTACTTGTCCTCATGTGTCCTATTTTCAACTGGGAAATTTTGGAGGGTATGTTTATGGTCTTGGTGGCTTTTAGTCTTACTTTTATTGAAAATTGAGGTGCTGTATAGTTTTTTTTTTAAATGCTGCATGGAAACTCATAAAGCTGAAGATTTGGTTAGGAATAACTAAAATAAGGATTTCCAAACTACTATTTGTCAAGCTTCCAATATTTTCTTTAGAATGTATTTAACACTAAATGTTATAACATAGCATTATAAACAGCAGGGCTGTTTAATGTTATGCCCAAAGTTAAGTTCAAAAGGTATGTAATTTCTTTCCACAAGACAGGCTGTTCAACTTCATATCTCTTATTCTCTGGGACCAGACAAGAGTTTGCTTTGAGCAAAATTATTATTATTTGCTATTTACTGGGGACACTGTGCAAGCAAACATCAGTTGTGATTTTATCACTGCTGATCAATATGCCATTTGCTTTTAACTATCGTTTTCTTCCAGGGGACAAGATGCTGGGAGAAGCAGGTGAGCAAGGTCAAGGGGAATTTAGATAAACAGAGATTAGAGAGGTACAGAAAGACCAGCGTTACCTACAGGCCTTTGTGTCGAATGTGAATTTCCTCCTTCATCACAGGTGCACCAGGCCTTTGTGTAATAATTCTGTTTACATTTTCTCTTCTACTGCCTCCCAAAGAGAGCTTGTGCGAAGTTCTGTTTGAGGTTAGCTGTACAGTGTCATACAACAAAAGACTTATTGTATGCAAAAAAGGTTATTCTACTGGGGCATTTCCTTACAGTTGGAATGTGAAGTCTGACTTAAATAAAGTTTCTACGAAATAGATTACTAAACCATACTGAGCAACTTGGCCATTAGATACATTTCTTTTGAGGGGTATCTTAAAAAATAAATGCACAATCCTCTCCCTTCCTCCCCCCCTTTTATTCTTTTATGAGAAGTACCTTTTGATGACAGTGGTTATCGTGAATAATTTAGAAGTTGAATTTTTGTTGTATGTGTAATACTACATTTCCCAAAAGAGGATAACCCAGAAGTACATATTATCATCTTCTGTCTGTCACATGGGAGGCCACAGTGGCAAAGCTCTCCCTCTCAATCTTTCTCTCGCACACACACATACATATTGCTTGGTGTACCAGAATCACACTCTGGGGGGTTGTTTTGATTTCTAAAACAGGGGATGAACTCTGGCCACTGTAAAGAATAGTGAAGTACTGAAGTGCTAAGAAACAATCTGAATGCTTCCCTCTGCCAGAGTTGGTGCCACTGAATGTAGTGGTGACCCCAGCAGCAGCAAAAAGATTAATATGTGTACATTAATTAATTAATTCACAAATATGTGTATGTATGCCATTATGATTCCAACATTTCAAGGCAATATGCTGGTTGAACACTTTTCATTCGAAACACTAGGCACTGGAAGTGTTTTGGATTCCAGATTTTTTCCTGGATTTTGGAACACCTATATCTGTGTATGCATACATAATAAGAGATCTTGGAAATGGACCCATGGCTAAATACAAAATTTATTTTGGTTTCATATACATCAGAGGTGTCAACCATCCCTTTTTGTTATCTGCCACAGTGACTGGGGATACTGGGAATTGCATCCCAAGAGCACTTGTGCTTCTAAAGTTGGGGAAAGGTTAAATGAAATTCTTATTAAACTGAATGAACTGCAGCCTTACAGGTATTATTGTATCACAATTCCCATCACCTGAGGCAGAGTGAGAAGGGGAAGTACAGTTCTCTGCCCCACCAGAAACCTCTACAAACTTCCAGAACTCCCAAATGAATAAATAAAAATTAGGCTGCTTCATACCCCTCCACTGCTGAGAAATTTTTCAGGATAGTTTTGCTCCCCCCAGTCCTAAACACTTCCCACAACAACAAAAAATGACACTGGAAATGACATCACTGCATTTTTTCTTTTGGCACAATGATGCCACGAGAGCCAGTAATGATTCTTGAAGGATTAAAATGAATCTCTCCCCAATACAATTGCCATTTTATGATCTAAGTGAAGAGCATTTCACATAGTGGGTGCCATCACACTAAATGCTCCACTTCAAATGACGCTTAAGTAGACATTAGGAACACGAGGCAGTACCAAGATGACATCTCTAGATATCCTCAAAGACTGAATATGAGAAAGAAGCTGGCAATTTGGGTAACTGTGGGGGCCTTCAAGTCACCCATTGATTTATGGCAACCCCCTATGGCCCCATCTACACTACCCTATAAAATTCAAATTATCTGCTTTGAACTGGAATATATGGCACTGTAGACTGATTTAATCGAGTTCAAAGCAGATAATGTGGACTATCTGCTTTGATAATCTAGATTATATGGCAGTGTAGATCCAGCCTGAGTTTCATAGGGTTTTTTTAAGGCAAAGAATACTCAGAGGTGATTTATCACCTGGTATACTAATCATGACTGAATCTGCTTGGCTTCCAAGACCAGACAAGATTTTATATCTTTAGGGTATTTAGGCTCTTAGGTAACCATATCTATCTATACATGTACCTCCTAATATCCCAGTTATAGTAAAACTTCCATAAATCAGCAGATGATGACAGACACTAGAGTGATGGCTATGGGCAACAATTTAACCCTGGCCTATGATGTGAACTCCAGGAAGAAGCATAAGGAGTGTTAAAAGGGGAAGGAAAAAATGTGGCAGCACCTTTAAGGTATGTAATGCTCTTGGATGATGTACATTTGCAATTACTATAACATGATCTAAGTACAGTTTCAGATGCTGAAATTCTGCACAACAATGTCTGAAAACTAGTTCTGTTTTAACCACAGGAGACCTTTCACACAGTGGTGCGGTTTAGTAAAACCTGCATATTATTTCCATGTAATTCAAGAGTGTTTTCAAAACCAAGAGTATTCCCCAAATAGCACTGGGCTCCATGCTGTTTCTTAAGAATTAGCAACATATTTCTCCAAAAGGCAATGGGTGCTGATGCAAGTCCGCAAGGAATGTATATAAAATGAAATAGTCCATCACAAATGCAGTGAGGTCTCTGTAGTGTTGATGCAACATAACCTGGTGATACTCATTCTACAAACAAGGGATAGAAACATTTTTGTATTATAAAGTACAGTATTGCAAATATTTCAGTGTATACAAAGTGAGTTGCTGTCTGACACATTGAGTTTCATTTGTCTCTCCAAAATCCATGCAAAAACAAATGCAAATGTCTATTTTTAATGATAATCCTTAGATGAAATGCGCCCCTCCAAGAATGAATCTCCATTCTTAAGATCTTCCAAGACTGCATGCAAAATGCATCTTCTATCCTGCAAATGTAACATTACGGCCCCTTCTACACTGCCCTATATCCCAAGATCTGATCCCAGATTATCTTCTTTAAACTGGATTATATGTGTCTCCACTGCCAGATAATCTCGTAGGATAAGCAGATAATCTGGGATCAGATCATGGTTCCATGATCCCAGGTTGAATTAAGCATTCTAGATGAACTCAGAGATGAACCTTGTTTTTCTTGAAAATAGGCCAACAGTGGGTCAACACATAGGTAAATTCCACTGGTTGGGTGAGTCTATTAGAGTTAGAACAACAAGATTTACCCACAACTTGAATTGTAACTCCAAAAAGCCCCATTATTCTTCGCTTGCGCTGTAGCCGTCTCAGCTTGGCTTTGGTTTATTTCAGTGTGATTCTAGAGGCATGCATTGTCTTATTTGAGACATTTTTTTCTCAATACACTGATCTCTAATAATCTCATCTGCCATATTTCCAGATTCACATGTAACAATTAGTTCCCTCAGAGCAGCAATATATTGTAATGATGATTCCCTTGGTTTCTGTTCATGCTGGCAAAATGTGTAGCAATTAGCTACCACTTTCACTTTGGGCATTAAAAAAACTCCTTTTAATGCTGTGAGTACAGGCTCATATTTAGTATTTCTGTGGAGAAGCGAGCAGGATATCCATTTCCCTCTTCTTTTCAAAGATAGTGATTAAGTAGTTCCACTTTTCACTTTATAAACCAACCACATATATATCTGTTACTTCTAAAAATGCTTTTCTTCCAAGTTGTTCAGAAAACGTGGTTCTTCTCCTACCCATTTTTATCCTCACAGCAGTTTTGCAAGATAGGTTAGGTAAGGCATAATGACAGACCCATGGTCCTTCAGGCAGCTTCATGGCTGGTTAGATCTCCTCAGTCCTGGGCTAGGAAATTCTAAGTAGTGTACTCACAACAAGCAAATAATTCCCAAGTAGCCAAACATAAACCCTGAAAGAAACTAAAAGGACATTTGAGCTTTGTTGAAAGTTTGCAAGTGGGTTCATAAATAGAACAGCCATCTTTGTCCCTACAGTACCATGGCACGAAAAATATCAACAGACTAAAACATTACATTTCTCTTAGATGCCTTTGTAACTTTATCTAGAGGAGTAAAGGAAAACGTTTCAAGATGTTAGAAGATGGTGTTTATTAGCCAAGAAGATGGTATTCATTCTGGACACATTTCAACCTCTAAGAGTTTCTTCAGGGAGTTATACAAAACATCACACATACTGTTGCTGTTGGTGGTGGTAGTAGTAGTAGTAGTATCATCCTGCTTTTTCTCTCTATTGTTATGTGTACAATAACTTGTACAGAGACTTCACAAGGCTTTCTGTATTTTGCCTATGTCCTCACAAAAAGACTTATGTGGCTAGAAGCACCATCAATAGAAACAATCTATTAATGCACAAAAGCATTACTTTTATGTCTTAAACACCTCATACTCAGCAAACTCAGCTTTACCTATATCAAACCTCTCTAACATATTTTTCATCTTTTGGTTGGCATAATGAAGATATCACCACAACAATATATTTGTGCAGTTTGCTATATTTTACGGCACAGCTATCCCTGGATATACCTTTTGTCCTATGAGTTTTTTGTAGATTCCCCTGAAGAAGGCCTCAGGGTATCTGGCTTTTTAGCTAATAGACTATTTTCTAGCACCTTGAGACATATGTCCCTTTTCTCTTATAGATTGTACTAGATGTTCTCCAGTTTTTGTTCTTTTATTTCTTTTCTCTGTCTTCTTAGTATATTCCTCCCCGTTCTTAAGTAACATCTACGATCAGAGCCATCAGTTTTGTTGTATCTGAAAACCACTAAGTCTTAGGACTTCATTACAGTACTTAGTAGTTTCATTGCAATCACAGTGTAAGGAATGGAAATGTATTGGGACTGTTTTGGCAACCTGTGGTCCCACAATCTGGGAGGAAGGAGAGGAAGAGAACTGCAGCAGAAGGAATATATCACACTTAAGTTCCAGGTTCAGTACATTATTATGCTATCCAAAGGCCATGACAAGAGTTTAAAACTATATAGAGCAGCATTTCTCAACCTGGGGGTCGGGACCCTTAGGGGGGTCACAAGGATGTTTCAGAAGAGTCACCAAAGACCATTAGAAAACACATTTCTGATGGTCTTAGGAACCCAAATCCCTCCAGTATTTTTTGTTGGTCATAGCAGTTCTGTGTGGGAAGTTTGACCCAATTCTATCATTGGTGGGATTCAAGGGGCTCTTTGATTATAGGTCAGCTATAAATCCCAGCAACTATAACTCCCAAATGTCAAGGTCTATTTTCCCAAAACTCCACCAGCATTCACATTTAGACATATTGAGTATTCGTGCCAAGTTTGGTCCAGATCCATCATTGCTTGTAATCCACAGTGCTCTCTGGATGTAGGTGATCTACAACTCCAAAGCCATCAAACCCTTCCAGTATTTTCTGTTGGTCATAGGAGTTCTGTGTGCCAAGTTTGGTTCAATTCCATCATTGGTGGAGTTCAGAATGCTCTTTGATTGTAGGTGAACTATAAATCCCAGCAACTACAACTCCCAAATATCAAGGTCTATTTTCCCAAAACTCCGCCAGCATTCACATTTAAACATATTGAGTATTCATGCCAAGTTTGGTCCAGATCCATCATTGCTTGGAATCCACAGTGCTCCCTGGTTATAGGTGAACTACAGCTCCAAAACTCAAGGTCAGTGCCCACCAAACACTTCCAGTATTTTCTGTTGGTCATGTGAGTTCTGTGTGACAAGCTTGGTTCCGTTCCATCATTGGTGGAGTTCAGGATGCTCTTTGATTGTAGGTGGATTATAAATCCCAGCAACTACAACTCTCAAATGACAAAATCAATCCCCCCAATCCCACCAGTATTCAAATTTGGGCATATCAGATAATTTGGGCCAAATTTGGTCCAGTGAATGAAAATACATCCTGCATATCAGATATTTATATTATGATTCATAACAGTAGCAAAATTACAGTTATGAAGAAGCAACAAAAATCATGTTATGGTTGGGAGTCACCACAACATGAGGAACTGTATTAAGGGGTCGCAGCATTAGGAAGGTTGAGAACCATTGATATAGAACATTCAATATCAAAAGTCCAAAAGACAGTAGCCAAAGTTAAGTAAGGAATGAAAAGGCAATGGTACAGAGAGGCATTGATGGGTTTTAACCACCAATGAAAAGGAGTACTGCAGTCACAGGAGGAATACAACATGACAGTAGGATTCACGTGATGACAACAGACACAATTACCTCGGTGAAATTCTGCTTTGCTGCCTCCGTGTGAAAAAGTTCTTAATTAGGAAATTGACTTCTGAATACAGGCAGCTGGGACAGTCCCCAAACATTTTCCTCTGAAATGAGTTGTAAAGTTTCTTTTCCCGCTCACTGCTTGCCAACCTGTGCTCTTACCCACCCATCATTTTTTGCTCCATGCCTAAAAAAGTTGCAATAGATTAACTGAGCTTGGGCTGGCTTAAATACATTAGTAAGCTCAGTAAAATGGAAGTATAGTTAGACAAAATATAACATGATTGTTGCTGGTCAGGCTGAGTTCCACAAAAATGAAATTAGCAGGTGAGTGACTGGTGGCCAAAAGCAATCAAGATATACCATTATTGCAAACAGTGAAGGAGAAAAAGCATATGATGACATGGTGGATGGTCATCAAGAAGGGATGCTGAACAGTTGATAGAAATCAGAAGGGGGCATATACGGTGATCTTTGTAAAGATAAAAGTAAGCTACTTGCAGAAGGAGAAAGCTGCAAGGAAGCAGTCAGAATAAACAAACAATTGTTTTACAGGAATTGCTCTGACATGATGAATTGGGATTGTAAAAACAACAACAACAACAAATCTTTCAGGAGTATTTCTTTGTGGTGAGAAATAGATTCAAGTCTGAACTAGAACAGATCTAGGTTTGCGGACATAGCAATGACATTTTGCTATAACAGGACACAAGATCTGCACACCCAAAGCAAGATCTTCACATACACCATGGAAAGGGCTGTAGGTCAGGTAAAGATAAAACAGCGCAGATCTGGGTTTTTCTTCTCTTTATTTAGCAGTTTCCCCTTTTCCAACAACGTTGAACAGCATCGTCTTTTCCTGGGGAAAAAAACCTTCTGTTTAGAAATAAGGAACTATTATCCAGGGATCATTCCTGAATGTTAAAATAATTTTTAAAAATCTAACAAAGAATCTTTCCTATAAAATTACAAAGTGGCATATTCCTGAGACAAAGGACTGTCTTCACGTTATTTGCCATAGACCATGTGTGGGGAAGGCGCAGGCTTTTGCAACACAAAACTACTCCACTTCCAGAACTCTTGAATCCCATATTTATTTATTTATTTGGGCAGGGGTGGAAAAATCTCTTGAAATTTGCTTGAAATGCTAGCTGTTAGCCCCAAGCATGGCAGTTTATTATTTTGGTACTCTTGTGTACCTTCAAGTCTTTTCCCATTAATGGCAATCCTCAGGCGAACCTATCATGGGGTTTTGTGTGTGTGTGTGTGTGTGTGGTTTTTTTGCAAGACTTGCCCAAAGTAACCCAGAGAGTTTTCATTGCTGACTGTCAATTTGAATTCTGTTCTCCAGAGTTTTAGTCCAGCTCTCAAGAGGGTCTACTATGCTGAAAAACCACACCTTAAACTTAAAGAAACAGCCAAAAATTACCCAAATATCCAAAAAGTTAAAACAAGATTTTTCCACTTCAAATTCTTTGGAGACATATTTTTGGCTGGGAGTTTAGATGGGATTTGGGGGGGGGGGGGGGAGAGAGAGAGATTTAAATGCTAGTTTAAGTGTATTCATTATATTTGAATATGTATTTTAACCAAAATCTACACTGTATTATTTAATTAACCTCTGTGAATATCAAAATCTGTGGATGCTCAAGTCCCATTATATACAACAGCATAGTAAAATAATGTCCTTTACGTAAAATGGCAAAATTAATTGTTGCCTCTTTGGATTTAGTTTTTGAAAAATACTTTCAAGCCAGGGATGGTTGAATCCATGGATGTAGAATCCATGAATACAAAGGGCTGAATGTATACAAGGAATAAGAATAGCAGCATTTTGTATGCTATGACCCAACTTTGTTGCTCTTTCTCAAGTGTTGCACAAGGCAGTACCTAATACACCCCTGCACAATGCTGTCACTCTAGCTACATAATGGTGACAGGATAGTGCCTGACCACAGCTATGTCTCAGCCTTAACATCCTGTAGTAACAACTGTGCTGCTATTTCACATTTGTGGGGGAAAGGAATAACCTTCCATGAGCATCATATAGACTCTTGGCCTATATCTATAAACTTTCTTTCAAAATAAATTGACATTTTAAAAAACCCTTAAAAGTAAAGTTACCCCCCACCTTCATATGCTGAATAAAGATCTCAACTTAGTGTCTTGCGTTCCTTGGCACAGAGCAGTAGTTTAGTTCTTAATTCCCTCTCAAGTGACTTAATGGTACTGTATTGCTTAATTATAGCAGTTGCTAACTCCATCCTCTAAGATGCAACACTGGGACCCAAACATCTGCAAGATTTAGAAAGCAGGAGGAAGCTGCATAATAAGATAACAATTTCTGCATCACTTTGGTTTTTTATGCATATGTCAAATAGAAGTAGCAAGGTGATGGAGCAATGCAGTAATGAACCATATATAGTAGATATTGTCAAAAACAAGGGTAGGGATAATGTGACCCTGCTGATGTTGCAGTACAAGGCCCAGAAGCCTTAGGCAGCTAAGCTGGTGGTGAGGACTGCTGGGAGATATAGTTCTAAATATCTTCAATGTCACGCAATTCCTGGTCAAAGACATAATAGTATATGAGTTCTTCCAAATGTGAAAGTAGTCTCTGAAAGTTCAGGTTTATTTCTGTACAAACCAATTTTATCCTGGAGATCCACACTAAAATATTTTCTGGGAACTCTGGCATTACTTGTTGTGGTTGTTGTTGTTATGTTTGTTTATAACCCACTTTTTCTCTCCATAAGAAGACTCAAAGCAGCTAACATTAAAAGCATTACAATACAGTTTAAAATATACAAATATTAAAACATTATTAAACATCATTAGTATTAAAAACAATTCAGATTAAATCCATAAAAACATATAAATATTACCAAGGAGTTTTCATGTCTAATTCTCAGGTCAGTTGAAATTAACCCAGTATTTTCTTAAATGAACTCTATTTGACTGTGGGCTCTTTCACACAGTCATATAACCCAAAATATCAAGGCAGAATAACTTACACTATCTGCTTTGAACTGGAATATCTGAGTCCACACTGCCATATATTCCAGTTCAAAGCAGATAATGTAGGATTTTATTCAGCTGTGTGGAAGTGCCCTGTATTATCCCAGAACCAGCAACTATAACTACAGCAATTACCTTATTTACTCAAATCTAATGCTCACCCTTTTGGGCTAAAATTAGGGTGAACATTAGATTTGTGCCATATAGTCATCATAATACTCAGGTCCCTTCCACACAGTTGTATAAAATCCCATATCTGCTTTGAACTGGGTTGTATGGCAGTGTGGACTCAAATAACCCAGTTCAAAGTAGATATTGTGGATTATCTGCCTTGATGTTCTAGGTTATATGGCTTTGTGGAAGGGCCCTCTGTCAAAGCAAAAGAGGAATATCATGACCTATGGTTACAGTTATTAGTAATGAATAGTATTGCAGTATGACACACATATCCATGTAGAGCACCTGGAGCTCCTATTTGAAGGACCTCATCTTTAATTTAATGGCCACGGCTTAAGGCTATGCAGTCCAGGGGTTTGTATTTTGGTTAGCCACATATATTCTTTGGCAGAGAAAGTTCAAGACCTTGTAAAACTACATTATTAAGGGCAGTTAAGGTGGATTCATTCTATAGCAGAGAAGTTTTGACTGGAAGTTTTGGTGTTCTAACACTTTTGTTTTTAAAGAAGGAATTCTAAGCAGGAAGCAACTGCAATGGTCAAAATATGAAGTGCACTTTCTGCCACTGGACACTACATTCGGCAAGAAATACTTTTTTTGGTTTCAGGGTTTTGAAAATGGAGGTGCGTATTAGATTCAATGATGTATTAGACTCAAGTAAATACGGTATTTCCAATGCATGGATTCAACCATCCACAGCTTGAAAGAAATTCTGAACATTTCAAAAAACAAAAGTTAATTCTGCCATTTTATACATGGGACACTGCTATGCCGTTGCAAAGGACTTGAACATTCATGGCTTTTGGTATCCACTGAGAGTTCTAGGTCCCACTATACAGCCCCCTCCCTCAAACAAAAAAAAAGGCTGGGAGTCTCTTCAGAATGGAGACTCAACTGGAAGAACCGGCCCAGGCTGTGGCGCAGGCTGTTGAGCAGCCAGCTGCAGCCAACTGCAACAAATCACTCTGACCAAGAGGTCATGAGTTCGAGGCCAGCTCGGAGCCCGCGTTTGTCTTTGTCTTTGTTCTATGTTAAGGCATTGAATGTTTGCCTTATATGTGTAATGTGATCCTCCCTGATTCCCCTTCGGGGTGAGAAGGGCGGAATATAAATACTGTAAATAAATAAATAAATAAGAAAGAAGTGTTGGGAACTGGGGTGGTGTGCATTTTGCACGAGCATCTCCTTGTGAAAGATTACCTTTTGACCAAAGCCTTTCTCTTCACTGAAGAACTTCTAAATATCCCTTGTTGAAGGATTTTAGATCTATTCATTTGATCAATTAGATGGAAGTAAACTTCTTGCTTAAAAAGACTCGATAGCTGTAAAGCTATGTGTTCTAAAAGCATTAGGTTTCCATCATAGTAGTTACTAACATCTATAAATAACGCCATCCTAATTGTCCTGTGAATTTTGGGTTTTAATGAGTTTTTAAAAATAGTTTCTGTTGCTATAGGAACTGTTTCCTGAGCATCTGTGTCCCTAACCTGTTGGTCAACTTTTGTCCCTGGCTATCAAAAGTCATAGTTACATATACATATGTGGGTTGATGAACATCTAGCAAAATGACATAGAAACATAAAGTAATAAAAATATTACTTTAGTATTTTTTTTGGCTCAAGAGGGCCCAAAAATGAAGAATAACAAAAGTATACAAATACTTGGTTTTGAAGATAGCCAACAATAATCCTTAATACTAATTAAGTGATAGAATAACAGAATCTTAAAACAGGAAAGGGTCAAAAGAGTTGCAGCTAATCTGATCCCGAGAGATGTTTGAAAACCTCTGAAGGCTAGCCCACCAACCATTGAGGCAGTCTATGGCACTGTCAAACAGCTTTTGCATTTAGAATTTTTTTCCTGATGTTCAGATGGAATCTACTTTGTTGTAATTTGAATTAATTCATTTGTATTCTAGTCTCTGGAACAAAAGAAAAGAAGCTTGCTCCATCTTCTATGTTACATTCTTTCAGATATTTCAAAGTGACAATGATATCGTTTTTTTCTTCTCCAAACTAACCATATTCAGCTTTCTTAGCTGTTCTACATAGGACTTGTCTTAGAACTTTTACCATGCTACTCGCCTCCTAGTTGTTACAGTAGAGCTCATCAATATCCTTGAACTGTGATACCAGAAAATGAACACAATATTCCAGATAGGGCCTGATGAAGCCAGGCTGTTGCTACAGAGCAAATCTTGTCTTTTATATTCAACAGCCTACTTTCTTTGGTCATGTAACAACAATGCCTGTTCTGGGAGTTGTCTTCCTAAGTCTTGTTTCCTACAACACCTACCGTGTTTCCCCAAAAATAAGACAGTGTCTTATATTAATTTTTGCTCCCAAAGATGCTCTAGGTCTTATTTTCAGAGGATGTCTTATTTTTCCATGAAGAAGAATTCACATTTATTGTTGAACAAAAAAAAATGAACATTTATTATATACTGTACAGTAGTTGTCATCATAAACCAGCATAACCAGATAAACTGTGAATCCTATCAAGAATTTCATGTACAACACTTTATGGTACGTACATTTACCGATCCTGCATGCTCTGGTGTTCTGTTCGGTGGGCATGCTTCCAAACAAAAACTTTGCTAGGTCTTACTTTCGGGGGAGGCCTTATATTTAGCAATTCAGCAAAACCTCTACTGGGTCTTATTTTCTGAGGATGTCTTATTTTAGGGGAAACAGGTTAAATCATCTTCTACTGTTGACTTGTTTTATTTCTTCAAAACCACCACCAAACCCAAAAGCGTTGTTTTTCAGTTAGCCATGTTGCAGTTCAAATTTTGGTTGTTTTTGGTTTATTTGTTTATATTTCTGGTTAAGTACAATGAAAGTCAGGTTTATTATCTCCGAATAGCTCATTAATTTCCACATTGCAATTTTATCTTTAAGTATACAAGAATTATACCTATTTATCAATATTAGACATAGCTGCTTTATTACAAATATGCTTGCCATTTACTTGATTTTTTTGATACATTGATAATATAGTGGCTCTTTGTTGTTGTTGTTTTTTAAAAAAAAGCCCACAGTTTTTGCTCACCATTATTTGCTGGCTCCCTTGATTTTGATTTGGATATCTTATGCAATTCTTTGTATTTGATGTCATAATTATTTTCCCATTTTAATTTCTCTTCCATTAGTCCTCATTCACTCCTCATTTTTTAAAAAAGTCTAGTTCTCACATTGACTTGCTCCACCTTACTACTTTATCTATTAAAATATCTTGTCATGAAATATAAATGTTGTCTTTATCAATATGCTTAATAAGTGCTTTCTTTATTTCCCCCTTTCCCCACATTTGTCAGCAGTTGGAGCATATATGTGTATGATATTAATAATTGTTGGTTTTGCTTTTAGTTGAATAATCATGATCTCTTTTGTGTATGGAATGAAGTTTAAATGGCTACACTTCACATCTTTTGTCACTAGAACTACAACTCTATACTAGTGCTATGTGTCATTACCTTTTCAATAAAACAGTGTGTCCAGTATCTATCTGTTCCGAGAAAGAACCTATACAACAAACCTATTCTGAGAGCTGAATATTCTTATGTTTCATTTCTTTTATAGTATATTGGATTGATTCTTCATCTCCTACATTTTTTTAGGTACCAAATTCCTCATCCAATTTAATCATGGAGAGGAATCCTACCCTTTGATTTCACTTTACTCGTGGTATGCTGGGCAGAAGCGGAATCGATCCAGCACATAAACTAGGTGAGGGAAATATTGCATACTTGTAAGATACTGATGGGTTTTTCTCATCAATAGTGAAAGATGGGTCAATTAGAGGTAACAGGCAGACCTGTAGCACAGTGGTTCTCAACCTATGGTTCCCCAGATGTTTTGGCCTTCAACTCCCAGAAATCCTAACAGCTGAAACTGGCTGGGATTTCTGGGAGTTGTAGGCCAAAACGCCAGGGGACCCCCAGGTTGAGACCCACTGCACAGTGTAGCAGGATGTACACAGTGTCATGTGAGAGGAACCTTTGGTGACAGTCTCTAGCCTCAGTGCTGGTTTGCCTGCCCTATGTAATAAAGCCCATAGACCTTGAAGCCCATTAAAACCTCCCAGTTATCTTTTACTTTTTCTCTTTTGACATGATACCAATGCTTAGAAAAGTGAATGTGGCCCTTTTTCATTGTATTCAATGTCATTGATTCTGATGGCTACCACACTAGGCCTGCAGTTCTTCACTCTAGCATATGAGCTGGTGAAATTAATAATGCAAACAGCTAACTTTCATTTTTTAAACTTGGCAACACCTATCCACATTGTCAGAGTTGCCCTAATACTATGTTGTTGCTGCTGCTACTGCTAAAATGTATGCATCACTTTCCTTTCAACAGACCTAGAGCATGAAAATGTAAGTGAAATAGTAGCATTTTATGTCACAGGGATAAAGTGTGCATAAAAGTCATGAAATCTGATGTAAATGCAATGAAATTTCAAACATTGCAAAAATGGGAAATAGGCAATGGAGCAGAGTTTGCAACATTACTTCAGAATGACATTTTCCCTTAAAACCATTCAAGAGGCAAGGAGACCTGAGCAAAGATATATCATGTTTTAGCCACTTTAGGAAGTGTGCCTGGCTGCCAGGGAGACTTCACTCTCAAGTGCCATATCTTCGGAACAGGAAAGGGAGAAACAGCAGAAAGGTGTTGAGCAGGACCCAAATGTTCTATTAAATTGCCATATCTGTCCATTTTGTATTCATAAAGCCAACGGTAAAATGAAACATTACTGATTATCTCCAAAAGGTCATGACTTTGCTTACTGTCACAATACTTTTTAAAATGCTGTTGTGCCACTATTCTACCCTAAAGTAACTCATTGCCCATAAAGTTGCTGTAATGCACTTACTCACTTTCTCAAATGAGATCTATGACCTTATCCCACAGGCAGGAGGAAGGGGGGAATGGAAGAAAGCGGGGAGACGTGACCTACCCTGGCAATATCCATCTTCGGGGATGGCCAGCCATCCCGCAACATTTATCTTCTTTCCTCCACGTCTGCACACTGTCTTCACTGAACTTTTCTCTCCGTCTTTGCACACTGGCAAGATGAATTTGCACACGAAGCCACTAGAAGTCATGATACCAATGCTGTATGATGCTTGTGTGTTGTGGGAATACTTCCATTGGACTCTGTTACCACAGTGTTAGAAAATGGTAAGAAAACAAGGAGAGATTAGTGTGGGATAAGGTTCCTAATTTGAGTCAGAACCATTTTAGACCTTGGGCTTGCTTACACTGGCCAAGAAACTCTGGCCCCTTAAACACTGCCATATAAAGTCCAGATTGTTTGCTTTGAACTGGGTTATATAGCAGTGTAGACTCAGATAATCCAGTTCAGAGCAGATAATGTGGATTATTTACTTTGATAAACTGGATTATATGGCAGTGCAGAAGGGGCCTCAGACAAATCCATTGCTGTCATTTCTCAAAACATACAGAAAATTCCAGCGAGTATCTTGAGTTTTGGAGATTTAATATAACTTTGCCTCATTTTATGTAAAGCCAGGGAATGCTATGGAGTTTACTGGAAACTCAAGTATTCCAAGACGTTGCAACAGTTTGGACACCTGGATTAGGCCTGATTCAGATTGATCCCCTGTCCGGATGGATATAGCCACCATCATCTTTTCATTGTGCTGATCTGTGGAGTGGAAAAGGATGGCTTAGACCCATGTCACCATCATTCCCTGGCTGCCATTGAGCTCCATCCAAGTGAATGATGTTACAGGCACATCTACTGAAGTCAGAATGGAGTTCTCATGGAACGAGCAAGAAAGAGGTAGTCTATCTCCCTTCTTATTTGTTGATCATGCCAGCATCCCATTCTAATATCAGCAGATATGACGAGTGATGGCCAGATGCAAGTGACAGGGTTGATGAGTCTTAGCCTTCTGGACACTGGCCCTGAATTCAGCATATGCCTGCAGGATCTGGGGCAGAACTATACTGGAACAATCTGCCTACTGTAGACTTGCTCTCTGAAATAATTCTAAAATGGATGGTAGTCTATTGTGGTTCTTTAGTGGTATGAGGAAGCTTGTCTGCTTTTGCTTCTATGCTTAAATGCTTCCCGTGCCTCTATGCTTAAATGCTTCCCGTGTTGCTTAGATGGGACCTTTTACTGAGAAAAGTTTTGGAACTTGGCCCAAATGGTTCAGATAATGGTTTGATGGAAACTACATTTTCAGTATGGCTTAATGTTGTTGTAGTTGTTGAAGGAGCAGTTGCGTGCCCATGTATATCGTAGTATGATAATATGGATTAAAATCTTCAGCTTACTTAAGAGTAGCCTCATGAGTCTATTACTAGAGCTCCCCAGAGGCCTATGATTTTAGAAAATGGAGCCAAAGGGATTTCTTTGCTTTAATCTTTTCTTTTTTGTGTGTATTGCTGTTGTAATAGTTTAGTAAATAATCCCCAGTGTACTGCTGCTGGAAACAAAAGCCACTTGAGGCTTATCACCCATCTTGGCTTCTTCTCCATTTTCCTTTCAGCAAGAAGTTTTTAAAATGTTAAAGCATGTTGGAATGTAAATGTATCTTACAAACAGCTTGTCTACACTTTGTTTTTCTTGGATCTTCTTGCAAACTGCACAAGCTTTTGAAAATAAGTGGTGGGGAAGTTCTCTTGAGAGACAACAGATACATATTAAATGTGTAGTCAAAGTAGTCCATTACTTCTCAAGTAAGGGCCAATTTCACACTGACTCACATTACCAAGGACCTGCTTTCTTATCTGGTAATCCCAAGAGAGGAGGGGAGGAGTAAAAAGTTTGTGCCGTGTAGATCAGGCATAGAGCCTAAAGCATCAGAAACACCCACCTAAAGGAGTGGGTATTAGAAGAAACACATAGCTCATTAGCCTTTTTGTGACCCCTGCTCTCCTACTATCACTCTCATGATAGAACTTGTCACTGAGCCCCTGAAATGTGGTGATGTGGTAGCCGATATGGTGGCACAGAACATAAGGTGGGTTTAGAAGGAAAGTACACCCTCTCTATTGCCAGACATTGCCTTCACATGTCTATCGTGATGGCACGTGACCATGCAGTATCTCTCACATATGATACCAGAACATCAGAGATAAGCTTTTTGCAATTAATGCTATACAAAAGAATTGAATTTGTTTACTTTGGTTGCACATGATATGTAAATTCTATTCATGAGTTACCAATGTCATTAAAAGCAGAACTCATAAGGAACACATTACTTACAAGGATTTATTTTGGTTTGCCTATAATGGACAGAGCTATAATCTACTAGTTTTCATTGTAACTCTTCAATAATAAGACATTCTCCTCTTGCTCATTATTAAATTTGTTCTAACTTGGACTGAAGGAGGAGGAATGGTCACATCGATGCTTGCCAGCAACAAGGAGAGGGGAGAGAGAGAAAATGAGGAGGAGATATAAATTGAAAACAGGTATTTACTCATTTTAATTAATTTTTTTAAAAAAACTTGACAGGTTGGGGCTGTGAATAGGATTGCTTTGCTAAGGTGGCTACTTCAAATATTCACTTTTCAACTGGCTGAGTTAGTGCAAGCTGTGAGGCAAAGACCAGAGGATCGGGGGTATTTCTCTGCACACTCAGGGCCCTTCGACACTTACCTAAAACCCAGAAAGAATTAGTTTAAAATAACCTGCCTTCTCCTGGGTTTGAGTCCCCACCCTTTCCCACAACCCTAGGCTTTCCCTCAGCAGATGGCTAGATGCCATCTCAGGTCAAACAAAGATTGACCCAGGATGGCATCCAGTCATCAGCCAGCTCCCAATTCTCCTCACTATTTCCAAGCCTCAGGAGAACTCTGCAGAGGGGCCTGAGTTGCCTGCAGGCCCCTCCGCTAAGTTTGGGGGATAAAATGGGGGGCTGGGAATGGAGTGCCCTCTCGCTCTTCCGGCCTTGAGAGCCCAAAGAAGTGGGATGGCTGTGGGGACTGACCCCCAGGACTGCAGAGGGCCCTCACGTCTAAAGACCCAGACCCAGCTTAAGGCCCAGAGGAAGTTGGTCCCTCAAAATTATGATGATCAGAGGTGGAGAAAACAGAATTCATTTTCCTATGTATGTCAATGGCATAATAGTAACAGTACAGTTAACAACAATAAAGAGAAATCCAGTGAGTCGTTTTCTAGAGTGCACTAAAAATAGTAAGTAATACCTGTTAGATGATTAGAGCAATGAGCAATGTTAGTTCCTTTTGAAGTCGGAAAATTCTGTGTGTGAAGAACAGAAGGTTGAAATGAAGGTCCTCTGCTATATATATAGCCTTTCAAATCAGACACACACACACATATGGAAACTCCCACATGATTGGAAGCTTATTTTTAAGAACATCCAATGACTAGGAGAGTTTTTTTAATGCTAGCATTCTCCAGATGAGAAAAATGATAGACATGATAAGAAAGAGGGAGCTGCCAGCATGAACTCCTGTTCCTGCTTAAAATCTGACAAGTCTGTGTTTACAGGTGGGCACCATCAGTTGAGAGGATAGTCCCTGGATAATTGTGGAATCACCACCAGAGAGCTGGGTATGCAGGAAAGGGAGGCAAGCAATATAAACTATGTCAGAATTTACACATACGCAAGCTAGAATTATCGATTTCACCATATGGGTTTACACAAAAGAAAAGAAAAGCTAGAGTATATTCATTTCAGAGCTTCTAAGAAGTGGAACATCCCGTCTCTCATTTTTGACATTGTTTTGTAGACTTGCATATTTTGATTAGCTATATTAGTCAGCATAATCTGTATTGTTATATAGAAATGGCAAAGCCTTTCTAATCACATAAAAATATTGTTTGATGAACATGTGGTCGATTGATAGCACCTGAGTATGACTGTGGATGTCATGATGCAATACCCTAGGGGTGTGGCAATGGCTGAGTCATAATCAAGTGAGGGTTATTGCAAAGGGTTGCATCAGTCAGTCTCCATTACTGATGAGCTATCAGCAGGTGGCTATATAAGGAAAATGAAAAAATCCGTCAAATGTGTCCTGTGTGACTCGGTGTGAGTATCTGCCTATGTTGTATGCAACTATCGGGTGATTCTGATTGTTTGCAAGTACAGTAGAGTCTCACTTATCCAAGCTAAATGGGCCAGCAGAAGCTTGGATAAACGAATATCTTGGATAATAAGGAGGGATTAAGGAAAAGCCTATTAAACATCAAATTAGGTTATGATTTTACAAATTAAGCACCAAAACATCATGTTTTACAACAAATTTGACAGAAAAAGCAGTTCATTACGCAGTAATGTTATGTTGTGATTACTGTATTTACGAATTTAGCACCAAAATATCACAATATATTGAAAACATTGACTAAAAAATGGCTTGGATAATCCAGAAACTTGGATAAGCGAGGCTTGGATAAGTGAGACTCTACTGTACAAGGAAATTGGATCTGCATATTCAGTTTGTACATTTTGTATATATTGCAACTGTGAAGATTAAGGCCTCTGTATATTTTGGATGAAAACCTGAATCCATGGGTTTACTATAAAGTGTGTAGATAAGGTCAGGTGCTGGCAATTGTACTCTGCTAATAGACAGGGAGAAGCATGTGTTTTCTGTGAAAGGACTCTGCTGTATTTTTGCTTGCTTCTGGGACACCTGATATCCAGCTTGCAGTGGTTCAGGAAGGTTGTGTTTTGCAAACTATAAATCACTTCATGACCAACATCCCACGATATGCATTATATTGCAAAGTTTTTGTTTGTTACTTTTTTTTATCTGAATGATTTGTTTTGCAGTTGTATTGTACAGCTTTTGGTTTGTTATCCCTCCTTCCCGCTGTGTGTGGATTTGTATACACATATATTTTAGATTATACAACTTTGACAGAACTTACTATTTTTGGTTGTTTGGCTGTAAGGCACCATATACATTTAAATATGCTGTATAAATAAACAACAACCACAATACCTACAAAGACACATTCTGCATCTCGCCACCCTTACATTACAGTATCTAGACTTGCTGGTGAAACTGGGTTGTGCAGCATTCCTTTTTCTCTTGCAAGTAGGCATTAACGGTCTACTTTCCTAAGCTTGACTAAAGGGAACTAAATGTTGCAGTAGGATAAACATGCAAATGAAAAATAAGAGGGCGTGGAATTCAAAGGAAGTAATACATTAACAACCTTACCCTAGTCGTACTGCCAGCGCAACTTTTTGATTGCTATATAAACTAGTGGGTGCTACTGAAAAAGTTACCAACATATGGCCTGGAATTCACTGACACCTATACAATTCTTTGTTCTGGCTACCACTCACATGCATATATGCATAGCACAATGAACAAAAGAACCGGTGCCATTTACTCACTATATGGACAAGTGTGTTTGTGTACGTGTAAAAGCATATTGCTTTAACAAAATTATTGTGTGGAGAAAAATAATAAATAGTTATGGAAGTCTTAGTTTCCTTCTTCACTATGATAGTTCTGTGTCACCACTGATTTAGCTTTGTACATATATAGTCTGCATGTCCAACAGTAGGTTTTTTTATGAACAACGTACAAGGAGACAAAGCAATAAGAGCTCTGTTCCTTTGGAAGCATACTGTCTCTTATTAAAGTAACTACCCATAGGACTACCGTTGCTGAAGTTCTGTCTTCAAGGCAATTTCAAGACTCAGATGGCTTTATTTTGCTCTGCTTCCAAGGTTTACCCCCACCCCCTGCTTTTGTCTTGTCTTATAAATGACTCTTGCTCATCTTTCCTTACTGTCCAGATTATTTCCATGGAACAGAAATTGATAGACTCATCAAATCATTTAAAAATCTGTTTGGGTGTTTGCTTGAAAGTGCATGGGACTACAATTGGGGATGTGATTATACATATAAGCCCTGTTCTCAGTTGAAAAGCAAAGTGTTAGTATGGTTCTACCTTCAAATGAATGTGGTGAGATATGAATGTCATGAACTGCCTTCAGATGAATGTGGTGAGAAAGTTCCCATGAATGGAAACCCACACTTGCCAAAGGATACATCTTTAGTTTTCATATATTTTCAGGAATGGACACATCTACGGTAATGCATGAGCTTTAATTGTGGAAATGCACTGCTTGCTGTTGTAGAAGCCTGGATAACAAGATGTACAGTTCAATCAGTTTAATCTAGCAGTATGTGCAAAAACTACAAATCTGTATTTTCAAGGAAGCATAGCTCCATGCATCATAAGTTAAATTTCTGCTCCCTGATCTGTCTTTCAAGTATCTAAAATCACCTTTATTTTAGGTAAAGGTAAAGGTTTTCCACTTACATTAAGTCTGGTCATGTCTAACTCTGGAGGTTGGTGCTCATCTCCATTTCTAAGCTAAAGAGCCAGCATTGTCCATAGACACTTCCAAAGTTCTGTGGCCAGCATGACTGCATGGAACGCCATTACCTTCCCGCCAGAGCTGTACCTATTGATCTATTCACATTTGCTTGTTTTTTAAACTGCTAGGTTGGCAGAAGATGGGACTAACAACAGGAGCTCACCCTGCTCCTCGGACTTGAACCAACCCAACACTGATTCAGGACATTGGTTCAGAATTAAAACAAATGGAGGGTTGGATATCATCAGGATACTGGTGGTACTGAACTCCACATATTTGGCAAAAACTCCAGGCATTTTCATTCATTCAGTGAGCTTTGCCATTGCCTTTTTCATTGGTTGTGACCTGTCCACAATCACCCAATGAGTTTTCGTGGCTTAATGGAAATTTAAACTCTGGAGTTCAAGTCCAATGCTCAGTTCACTGAGCCACACTAGTACTCACACCTTACATATTTTAACCTTAAAGATTTTTGGAGGACTGATGGAAGTACAGTATATGGTCCTCTAAGTACTTGAAGTGGTGGGAGTACAGCATTTGAAGTGTGGGTGGATAAACTTTTGTTTGCCTGCTACTTGTCAGGTGATGGAGTTGTGTTCAAAGTAAAAGAGAAATCAAAGCACTTAATGGTCTGGCTAAAGCATTTTCTATCTCTTAAATGGCTCCAATATCCCTGTGCTATTTATGATAATTGTCCTTTAAAAATCTTCCACATTAACTTCTGAAGAAAAGAAGGTAAAACAACTATAATTTCTAATGCTAAAACTTTTAGCTCTCCACAACCTAGTGACAAAATGTTTCATGATTAATGCATATGTCAAAAATGCTAATGTAAAGGACACACCTACATTCTCTCATAAATGCACATGAGGATTGTCTGTTGTTAGCAATTCAGCTAAAACTGAATGTTCAGTTGGGAGCACAAATGGCTTCTCCCTTCTTCACTCACCCGCACTGGCACCTTTGCTTACAGTTCCAGGTCTTCTGCCGCGTTTAAGGATGCCCTAAGAAATCTCTATCAAATTTTCAAAGATTAGCAAGTACTACTTGTGAATGAAATCAGACAGGAACTGACAGCATTAAGTCCAAGGCAGGGACACACACGGAAAGAAGAAACAAACTGGCAAAAGATGGATTTTAGAGAGGAAAAAAATTACTACTCTGTGGCTCAGATCTTAGCCCTCAAATTTGAACACTCCTACTTAATTCTGTTTAATATGAGATTCCATTTATGTCTGATACTCAGATCAGGCACTGTTTGTTTCCTTTCTACTAAATGACAGATCAAATTATGTTTGTGTTTTCAATGCTGACATCAACAATGGGGAAGTTTATAAAATGATCTTAAGAGAAATATTTGCATTGTTGATGTGATCTGATAGATGTGCTGTAAATGGTACATTCTTGAAATGTTTCTTTTGTACAGGCAGTACAACAGCTTTCCAAAAAGCTAGCAAAATTGTTTGATATGTTAATGTCAAAATAGAAATGTTGATGCCTTTTATTATAACAGCTTGCTTTGGAAGTGAGAGAAAGCAAAATAACACGTGATGTTTCAGTAGAGTGTCTGTTGAGAAACAGTAAAAAGAGGGCTTTTGGATCATAGTTAAGGTTCATTCAATGAATGAAAAACTTTTCATGTAATGGGTTGTGTTAAAGTATTATCAGAAATTATACCTGTTAACGGCGTTGTTAAAGGCTTTAGAAGATGTATTTTAGGCACCATATATAAAGTATTGTCGCCTATGTTGTGGTTAGTTCCAATTTTGCTGCCATTGTACACAGTAGGAAGGGATTTTCCTGATATCTGATTAAAATGGCAGAATATGAATCACTGTATTTAGCAAGTAAATAAGAAGTCACATCACTTAATATTTATTAATACCTTCTAAAGCATTTTCCACATCTTTCATTCAATTTTTCATTTCACAATGCTGTTCATATTCTAATTATAACATATCCTCAGATCCCAATATACATTCTTTGAATTTAATGCTTGTAGCAAACAGACCTTGGGAAAGCATTGATTGTGAGTATAAAAGTTACTTTTTCTCAACAACGATTCACCTTGCTAGCTGGGTTGTTCTGGCTGTTCATCATCCAAAAAGATCCCTTTCAGTAAGTAAAAGTAAAGGTTTCCCCTTGACATTAAGTCAATTAATCTGACTCTGGGGGTTGGTGCTCATCTCCATTTCTAAGCCAAAGAGCTGGCGTTGTCCATAGACACCTCCTAGGTCATGTGGATGGCATGACTGCATGGAGCACCATTACCTTCCCACCAAAGCAGTACCTATTGATCTACTCACATTTGCATGTTTTCGAACTTCTAGGTTGGCAGAAGCTGGAGCTTATGATGGGAGCTCATCCTGTCCATGAATTTGAACTGTCGACCTTCTGATCAGCAAGTTCTGCAGTTTAGTGGTTTAACCTGCTGTGCCACTGCGGCTCCTTTCAGTACTTTTGTGATTTTTTGCATTTTACCATTTTATTGTATATAGCATTGAGGACTATTTAAATACCCTCCCAATTTTATGTATATTCATCTGTAGTCACAGCACTGTGATTTGTTGTTTTAGCTGTAAGTTAAAACCTACATTAGTACCTTTTTGTTTTGCTTTTGTGCACTTACCCTTGTAATATGAGGACTATATATATTTCTGTTTCCGTCATGGCATCATAATTAACAATAATTGCTGAATAGTTGCTGCTAATTTAATTGAAGGCATTATTCTACACTTGCAAAAACAAAACAAAAAAGTGCCTTTAATTATCCACAAATATGCAAAAGAACTACAATAACAACAAAGGTAAGCTTTCAAAATCCCCACCATTGCTTTTCTGGAGAAAACCATTATTGCAGATTGTCAGTTTGTTCTCTTTGTTTACTCTTGTGTCCTTTCCCTGAACATCAATTTCTTTTTCACAAGCTTTTTATTTTATTTTCTGCAATGCTTGATATATTCTTGGAAATGCCTTCCATCTCTTCTTAGACCTTAGCTTCTTAACTGAAGCCATTTATTGATATGCAACATCTCCTAGTGAAGTGATATGTCAATAAATTAAAGATTAGTTCAATGTGTCAGATTTCCTGAAGCATTCTGGGAGGAAAAAATGCTTCTTTAGATAAGTCTTGGGGCCATGAAATAGTTTCACACAGAAACAAAGCCCTGGAAGAGACACACGTTTAAAAGTACTTCCGCTGGACACATGTGTTAAATATTTCATTTTAAGAACAATGCCCCCCAACTACTGCACTGTTCATGCTCAAATGCATTGCATTCATAGTTTACTTATATATATATATATATATATATATATATATATATATATATATATACACACACACACACACACACATACACTAGCTGTGCCCGGCAACGCGTTGCTGTGGCGCTGTCTGGTGGTGTTGGTGAGAAATTGTTGAGGTAGTGGTGGTATTGAATGTCTGTTGTATGGTTGTCTTTATGTTTAGTATGCACACTGAAGTGGATTATATGGCAGTGTGGACTCAAGATAATCCAGTTCAAAGCAGATAATATAAGATTATAAATGGGTTATATAGATGTGGAAGGGCCTTGAGTTTACACTGCCATATAATCCAGTTAAAATCTGATAATCCGTGGAAGAGGCCTAAGTGAGGCCTAACTAAGCCCTTGGGGCTCAGTCGGTTGCTAGGAGACCAAGTGGGTGGAGCTTAGCCTTCAAACTGGCAGCAATTGGATAAAAACTATTATTCCTCTCCCTATAATTAGGACTTTATTTTTCTTTTCTTTTTGTTGTATCAACCTAGAGCCGTGAATGATGGGTTGTGTTGTCAAATTTCGAGGTTTGGGGGCCTGTAGTTTTGTTGTTTTGTCCGCTGCCCTGATGCCATCATTCTTATATATATATACTAGCTGTGCCCGGCCACGCGTTGCTGTGGCAAAATATGGTGGTATGGGAAATAAAGTATTGAGGAACTGGTGGTAGTTAAGGTAAAGGGTAAACGTTTTCCCCTGACATTAAGTCCAGTCATGTCTGACTCAGAGTGTTGGTGCTCATCTCCATTTCTAAGCCGAAGAGCCAGCGTTGTCCATAGACTCCTCCAAGGTCATGTGGGATGACTGCATAGAGCGGCGTTACCTTCCCGCCAGAGCAGTACCTATTGATGCACTCACATTTGCATGTTTTTGAACTTCTGGGTTGGCAGAAGCTGGGGCTAACAGTGGGGGCTCTCCGCTCCCCCAATTCAAACCTGCAGCCTTTCAGTCCAGAAGTTCAGCAGCTCAGCGCTTTAACACGCTGTGCCATCAGGGGATATTATTTCCTAAAGGTTGTGAATATACAATATTTCTGATTGGGTTTTTTTTGTCTGTTGGAGGCAAGTATGAATGCTGCAATTAGGAAAAATGATTAGGATGTAATGGCCTTGCAGCTTTAAAGCCTGGCTGCTTCCTCCCTGAGTGAATTTTTTGTTGGGAGGTGTTAGCTGGCCCTGATTCTTTCCTGTCTGGAATTCCCTTGTTTTCAGAGTGGTGTTGTTTGCAATATTTTATGTGCGTCTACTGTCTGTGGCCCTGAGAAAACAGAGGATTTGCCAGACTTTGATGATGGGAATACTTTGTTGGGAGGTGTTAGCTGGCCCTGATTGTTTCCTGTCTGGAATTCCCCTGTTTATTTACTGTCCTGGTTTTAGAGATTATATTGTTCTGCATTATTCTATCCCAGTAATTATTTCATATTAAAGTAGAATCTCACTTATCCAACATTCACGTATATAATGTTCTGGATTATCCAACGCAGTCTGCCTTTTCATAATCAATGTTTTTGTAGTCAGTGTTTTAAATTCATTGTGATATTGTAGTGGTAAATTTGTAAATACAGTACAGTAGAGTCTCACTTATCCAACATAAACAGGCTGGCAGAATATTGGATAAGCGAATATGTTGGATAATAAGGAGGCATTAAGGATAAGCCTATTAAACATCAAATTAGATTATGATTTTACAAATGAAGCACCAAAATATCATCTTAGACAACAAATTTGGCAGAAAAAGTAGTTCAATACACAGTAATGCTATGTAGTAATTACTGTATTTATGAATTTAGCACCAAAATATCACGATATATTGAAAACATTGACTACAAAAATGCATTGGATAATCCAGAACATTGGATAAGCGAGTGTTGGATAAGTGAGACTCTACTGTAATTACTACATAGCATTACTGCGCATGGAACTACTTTTTCTGTCAAATTTGTTGTATAACATGATGTTTTGGTGCTTAATTTGTAAAACGATTACCTAATTTGATGTTTAATCGGCTTTTCCTGAATCCCTTCTTATTATCCAACATATTCACTTATCCTGCCGGCCTGTTTATGTTGGATAAGTGAGTCTACTGTATATTGATAATCTTAAATTATCTGCTCAGAACTGGATTATATGAGGCCCCTTCTTCACAGCTGTATAAAATGCACACTGAAGTGGATTATATGGCAGTGTGGAGTCAAGATAATCCAGTGCAAAGCAGATAATGTAAGATTATAAATGGGTTATAGAGCTGTGTAGAAGGGCCTTGAGTCTACACTGCCATATAATCCAGTTAAAATCAGATAATCTGTGGAAGAAGCCTAAGTGAGGCCTAAATCAGCCTGTCCCCTAACTGAAGCCTGGCTGTCCCTTGGCTGGTTGCTAGGCAACCAAGTGGGCAGAGATTAGCCCTCTAAACTGGCAGCAATTGGATAAAAAAAATTATTGCTCTCCCTCTAATTAGGACTTTATTTTTCTTTTCTTTTTGTTGTATCAACCTGGAGGCATGGATGATGGGTTGTGTTGTCAAATTTCGAGGTTGTGGGGCCTGTACTTTTGTTGTTTTGTCCACTGCCCTGATGCCATCACTCTTTTATATATATAGATATATATATATATATAAGTGTGTGTGTGTGTGTATATGTATATGTATATGCATATGTATATATATATCTCTCTCTCCATATATTAAATGAAGCTCTGCGGACATTTTTCATATGACTTGAGAACTACAGAGCACAAGATGCAACCCTTTTCATTGCCATCTTTGCCTTCCCTAACCTGTCTGGGCTTTAACCAACTGAATCCCTATAGTGTGAAAAAAATAATTTTATTTGGGATGTTATTGCACCACATTGTTATACCATCATAATGCATTTCTCTCAACATTGGCTCAGCCTTAATATGTGATGCCGTTGCTCTTCTGACATTGTTGCACTGCATTGAACATACGCTTTTTAAAACATTTGAAACGATTCATTCGTGATCCCTTTTTCCACAGCAATTCAGCAACCAGTTCTGGTGCAGATTTCTCATAGTGCTTTCTTCCATGTTGGCATGTTTTGGGTACAGGTAGGTTGTTCCTCCACCAGGAAACCTCTGTCAGAGAGGCCCCAAAGCACTTCCAGTGCTCAGACAGGGAAGATGACTTTTGTTGTATATTTAAACCCCTCTTTTTCCCTTGTTGGTTATTTTATTTGTTTAGATTCCTGTTATACTGTCATAATGTTATGGTATTATTTCAATATGACCAGTTACTTTGCAAAACAATACTTATAAGGGGAGCAAAACTGGCATAATAAAACAAATATTGCAGTCTCTTTCCTCTGCAGGGAAAATGATTAAAGATGCCACTTTATTTTCTTCTGTCCCTTCTCTAATAAAAGAGATCATCTGATAAAACATCTCAGCATTGATAGAGAGCTTTGTAATGCTGATGTACTGTCATGACGTCACCATAGTGCATACAGTTACAGCTACAATCATGTGTATCTCTAGGGGTCTTAACTTTGATTCTTATTAGTGAAATATGGATAACATCTGTTTTGTGCATTATAAAGATGTCTGAAATTCTTTTGTTTGCTTTGCCAGTTTTGCCGAACTGTAGGCAAAGAAGGAGCATAAGACTCAAACTTATGTAAGCAACCTTTCCTCAAAACTATTCTCACTTGTCTGAAAAACCCCCTCTAATTTACTAATGCTTAAGTGTCTAATGTTGCCCCTCAATTCAACTAAGTTAAATATCATCAGCAAACTCTCACATTGCTTAAAAAGGGTACATTTTGGACAATAAACCCCACATTCCTCATTCCTATGAAACAGCTAGGTGTGGGCTGCCATAGCTGGGTTATCTACTTACTATATTAAAGAAGCCCCCAGTGGCACAGGGATTACACCACTGAGCTGCTGAACTTGCTGACCGAAAGAACTTGCTGACCGAAAGAGTGGGGTGAGCTCCCACTATTAGCTCCAGCTTCTGCCAAACTAGCAGTTTGGAAACATGCCAATGTGAGTAGATCAATAGGTACTGCTCCATCGGGAAGGTAACGGCACTCCAACATGACCCCGGAGGTGTCTATGGATAACACTGGCTTTTTGGCTTAGAAATGGAGATGTGCATCAACCCCCAGAGTCAGACACGATTAGACCTAATGTCAGGGGAAAACCTTCACCTTTACCTGTATTAAAGAAACACCTTTATACAGAAAAAGAATGTTTCAGAGGGAAGATCTGAGCCCTTTGCCTTGCCATTTAGATGATGATCATAATGAGCTCAGTTTTATGGTCTACCAGATGTTAACTGACTGAAGTTTTGGGCCATCAGTGATTAGGAATCAACAAAGGTATGATTTCATAATATGCCATGTTCTAAGTAGCGTAACATTTTTGAATGGGTTGTTTTGGTCCTACATGTAACAACATTATTCTAGTGATATAATAATCACCACCACTACAACTTTGGTCAAATGAACTGCTTTCTGAAGAACTGGTACAGTCTGACACAGCTTTATCATGTATTTGTGACTATTCCAAAGTAAATGATTTAGGCAAGTGTAGTTGAGCAAAACCAAATTTTTTAATGGCACAAGTGTGTGGACATTCAAGTTGCCTGTCAATTTATAGGGACCCCATGCATTTCATTGGGTATTTTTAGGCAAGGAATAGCCAGATATTATTTTGCATGCACTGCAAATTTTTCAAAGCCTTGCATCTGGGTGTTTATTTTTTTCTTTAAGAAAGCAAGAATGTAACACACCTCTTTTTCTCACATCTTTCTGGAAATCTGCTGTTGATGATTAGCAGTATTCTATTTCAATTAAGATCTAACTTCCCTTTTACATGTTTGCTGGTATGAAGTTGGTTTTGTGGATTCTAAATACACATCTTTATTTGTTTTTAATTGACACTGTTTGTCTTTCAATTACCATACAATTAACAATTCTAGAAAATGCTTTTAATTGCAAGGCTAATAATTTTCCCACGTGCTTTGCATTTACCAACATGACTTGTCCTTGATAGACTCTAGATTAGACTTCACTGTTTCCCTCCTCTGTGCTGCTGTGGTTTGCTTTTAAAATATTCAGGTAGGAAGACGAAAAATCTGTAATGTGTTGGTATAGTAACATCTTCAACTGCACCTCACTATCATCCTCTCATTGCTTTTACAATGTAGTAAGTGAATCTTGATGAGCTACCTCTCCCCTCTCTTTTCTTTAATGGCAACTTTCATGTCCTTTACTAAATTACTTCTAATTATTTGAGATGAAGCACTAATGTGCTTGGCAGCAGAAAAGATGGCATGCTCTTTCCTCTAATTTACAGCCAGATTCATAGACTCCTAACTCATATTAAATAGCATCTTAATCTTGGGGATGATTTATCAGGGTGGTATCAGACAGTATGTCTTGGCTACAGGTCAGAAATGAGTTGGAATTTGGATGTAAGATAATGCATAATGCCAATTTTTAAATTTAAAATTCTGTCATACCTTAGTAATACCTTGACCTGACTACATTAGTAGTGTTCACAAATGTGGTACTCCAGTTGTTTTGGATGTCAGTTCCCAGCCAGCAAGGTCATTGAAAAGGGATCGGGAGAGTTGGAGTCAAAACACTTGGAAGACCAAAGATTGCCTATCCCTGACTTATAGTGACCAAGAGTTTTGCTATAAATTTGCTGTATGGAGACAAAGATAACACATTCATCTCCCAAATTATGGAAATTACCTTTTCCCAAATGTTGTGCTCATTAGACTTATCTATAAATTATTGTTCAGTCATCAGAATCAATGGAATTTCAATTGGGTGTATAGGAAATTGAACTCTGGCCAGGACAAAGCCAAATTCTCTGATATGGAAAGTGACTCCTAGTATTCTCCGTTACAAAGCTAAGATGATGGGAAGATTGCATTTGCACAAACAAGTAGAGATTATTCTTTTTCTGAACCTGGGCTGTTTTCTATGTTATTTGGGCATTTCCCCCTTTTTCTGTGATAAGAAGAGACTGAACAGGACTTATAATAAAATATAGGTATATTTGTTGCTATCATCATTGCCATTGTGTGCCTCCAAGTCATTTCTGACCTATGGCAACCCAAAGGTGAGACTATCACAAAGTGTTCTTGGTAGAATTTGTTCAGAAGAGGTTTGCCATTGCCTTCCTCTGAAGCTCAGAGAGTGTGATTTCACCAAGGTCCTTAAATGGGTTTTATGGCAGAGTGGAAATTTGAATTCCGGCTTCCAGAGTTCGAAAACATGCCAGTGTGAGTAGATCAATAGGTACTGCTCTGGTGGGAAGGTAACGGCACTCCATGCAGTCATGCCGGCAACATGACCTTGGAGGTGTCTAAGGACAACGCCGGCTCTTCGGCTTAGAAATGGAGATGAGCACCAACCCCCAGAGTCAGACATGACTGGACTTAACATCAGGGGAAACCTTTACCTTACCATACTTAATAAAAATAAGACATCCCCTGAAAATAAGCCTTAGTGTGTCTTTTGAGGAAAAATGTATATAAGACAGTGTTTTTATTTTCAGGTAAACACAGTACTACCTCCTCTCTTTTTCCCACTGCAGAATTAACTGACATTTGTAACAACTGAACCAAGGACTAGGAGGAGGCTATCCCACCCACAATTAGAATATTTGAACAAGAAAAATGGGGGCACACATTTGAAATTCTTTCATTTACCACCTCACTTTCTCTGGAGCTTCTTTTTCCTTTGTCCTGCAACTGCTGCAGATATCTGGCTTAAGCCATTTTCTAAAGCTGGCTCTAAGAATTAATGCAACAGGACTGAAAGAGTGTGATGGAGTGTAATGGAACACATCTGAATAGTTTCCATAGGTAAGAAGAGATTTTGACCCTGATCTCCCAGAATACTATTCTAGCAATTAAACCATGACATCATACACATTCCAAAAGCAGTTGCCCCATAAACACCCCTTTTTCTTCAGACATAGAAAAGTTCCAAAGTGATTTCTGAAGAGGGAAAAAAACAACCATTTGTATGCGTATATATATTTACCATAAGATTGCTTTCTGTCATCTGATTACCTTGCCTGATCATTTCATTGCTTCATCTGGTGTAATAGCCCTTGTTAGACAGAAGGGTGCTATTTCTTGAAGAGAATTTCAAAAAGTCCATAAAGTGCCTGTCTGCCTGGAAAAATTACAAAACAGAAGCATCTGCCACAGATGGAGCAGGCTGCCAGCTGAGTAAAACAGCAGGGGGACCCGCTGTTGGCCAGATTTGACTGTATCAGTGCAGGTGTCACCGCAGTTAATAAGAATTACTATTTTGGCTTGTTTTTAGCAATTTTGGAGACATGGGGATAATATAGCAGAAACCTTTATAAGTCATAAATACAGGGGAAGGTAGGGAGCTTTTGTAAGCCATAAAGCAAAAAATAGGTATGACACCACTCCTATTGTCATATGCTTATTTCTTTGGCATCAACATCCTTAATGCACTACAGTCTCTATAATATTCAGTTATACAGATTTTATTTCCAGGCCATTATTAAGGACATCATCAGAAATACATTTCTAAAAAGAAGGAAAAACCTAAATGTGAACTTGAGTAGGGAGCTTTTTATAAAAGGAACAAAGATATCAAATGTGTTTTCTTTTACTTTTTGTTAAAGCCCCACATATTTTTCAGGAAATAGATGAAATAGATAAATGACCTTCATAGAATCACAGAATCATAGAATTGTAGAATTGGAAGGGACCTCACGGGCCATCCTGTCCACCCCCCTGCAAGAAGAATCTAATTCAAAGCACCCCCGACAGGTGGCCATCCAACACAACTCTTCAAGAGTTGTTAATAAAGGACAATACAAATATCAAAGACAATGCAAGTTAAATTAAATTCAGAAATTATATATCATGATTGCTTGATATATATTTCAACCAAAGGGCTCTACAGTTCAGGTTTGTATCCTGAGAACACATCTGAGGGTGCTTCCAGACAACACCAAATCACACACTTTAATTAGGGGCAAAGAAATCCGGGTCCTGTGAGCAGGTCCGCACACAGACCTGTTGGCCCCGGAATGTCTTACTCCACAGTCCACACTTTCTGCTTTGTTTCAGGGTTTTGCAGCCCCCTAAATGGCCGTCACAGGACATCTGGCAGAACTGATCAATCAGGAGCAGACATTTGAAACCCGAGAAAAAAACCAAGATAAAAATCCCATGCTTTCTGAGTGTGGAGGCAGACAGGCATTGGAAGGTGTGGATTTCTGACTCAGAACCGGGATGTTCCCACACCTGGAAATTTCATGTTTTGCAGAAATTACTTCCAATTTTACAGGGAATGGCATCTGGCCAGCCTCCTGTTTGCTGCAGAAGCTCCTGGGTGAAAGGTAATGTCTGGACGGGCACTTAGTTAATGTAAATTTGTATAAAAATCAACAAATGCTATTGCAAGCCCAAAGGTAAGAAACCAAAACTTTGGCTCAGATCACATAAGTATTTCTTAAAAGATCTAAGGAATTACAAATCCAGCTTTTCAAATGTTGTATTACACTCTCTCAGCCTCAGGCGTTTTGATCCTTAGGCAGAGACTTTTGGGAGGATAACCTGAGTTAGATTCTCTTGAAGAATTAGCCCTCTTTGCACCAGAGGTTACGTGCTTCCCAAATGTAGGTAAGGCACAAAGACCAAGATAAATGGGAGGTTATGGAGTGTATATTTCCAGACCTGTAGTCTACACCGTTAAGGTTTTCCAAAGACAAGTTGGCGAGCCAGGCTTCCGGTTGGAGCTATCCATGGTTCTACAATTCTAGCCTGATCCTGCATGCTAGTTCCGGACAAAGGTTGCTGCAGGACTTCATCATACTCCATGGAATCGAACCCCCACCCCTCCAGTTACAGCTAGAGTTAAATTATCACAGAAAGTAAAATCCTGGCATTCTGGAGATTGACCATATTTGTAGAAATCAAAATCATGGTTGAAATCACTTTGAATGGTGAGCAGGAAAAAGTTTGACCTAGGCCCCTTCCACACAGCTGTATAAAATCCACATTGAACTGGGCTATATGGCAGTGTGGACTCAGATAAGCCAGTTCAAAGCAGATATTGTGGATTATCTGCCTTGATATTCTGGGTTATATGACTGTGTGCCCTTCTTAGGCAAAACAGGTCATGTGCAGCTTTTCCCTTCAGTGAAGAAACCAGTTCTGAATAGGATGAGGAGGAAGGCGAATGCTCTGCAAGAAGCCAAGTGGGATTAATTGAAATATTTATGGCTGTAAGAGAAAGAGCCAAAGTCTTTGTTTCTGAGGGTCCTTCCACACAGCCATATAACCCAGAATATCAAGGCAGAAATGCCCACAATATCTGTTTTGAACTGGGTTATCTGAGCTGTGTGGAGGAGACCTAAGTTGGAAGGACAATATATACCTGTTAGAAATGTACTTGTGGGGAAAAAAGTAAAACCTTTGGAGAAATGTTCATATAGCAAACAGTAGCTAATACCTCAAATCTGTGATGATCAATGAGCCTTTAAAAGTATTGTGTGATTGTTGCCAGTCTTGCAGATTAAAGATTGATTGACTGGGAATTCTTGGATCACACCCGTAACATACATTTTGTTGCTTTGTTCTGTAATGTTTGGAGTTTCTCCAGTCACTAAGCCCTTGTATCAGAAGCATAGCCAATGCATTGATGGATTGATTGATCAAAGCTATGCAAGCTGTGAATTCTCTTGCTCTGGGAGTTTCTTGAAAGGAGGAGAAATGTAGTTAAATTACTGCTTAATTTTTGGCAGATAGCTGCAGACTGAAAACACTGTAGGGCTCACCCTATCCTTTTGTTAAAGTACTTGCAAAATTTCTTCTCCAAAATGTAGAAAGTAGAACTCTAAGGCTGAAATGAGAATACATTTTTGGGGGAGAAAAGCTCAGTTAATGCCATGGAGCTCATTTCCAAACTTACATGGAATTGTACTGCAAGAGCACATTGTTCTTAGAACTAACAACATTCAACATAATTGAAATTGCTGAAGCCTCAGGTAAAATTAATTTATTGTGAATTGTATTAAGGAAACAAATAGAAAATATTACTTCTGAAACAACTTGAAGAAAATAAATATCCATTATTTGTAATCATTCAAATGTGACCCTTTAAAATGTTGGATTCCAATTTTTTTATTTAAAAATTATGTAAAAAAAAGTTTCCCCTAAAATGTTATCTGTACCTCTTTAAGGTTTCCAAAACCCATTTAAGGTATACAATATAATGACTTAGGTATGTATTCTAAATTTAATAAAAGTGCTTGGTGTTATTTGTGATCTAGCACCTT